>NW_006408638.1:8552010-8559169 GCF_000296735.1 Chrysochloris asiatica | reverse complement strand
CACCCGATCCGCCATTTTGTTTGTTCTTCCCCCACACACTATTAAATTAACTCCCTCTTGACAACTTATAAACCAGTAACTTCATGCCTTTATCGCCCCCTCATTTTAGGTAGTAAATGTCTAAGAAGTTGTCCATCTCTATCTACCCTGTATATGGAGAGTTTATGATTGATACTTGATGTGACGACTCCTTCCCTGTCAATTGGTATTTTGAGCTACTACATCCATAAGTATAGGTCAAGTTCATCAAATTGTAGCAATTTACACTTGTTTTCTTTATCAAAACTTGTTTTTTATCTTCTCCTAGTCGAGTTCTGATTATCAAGCTATTGTGGCTAGGTCAAATGGGTATTATCTGCAATGATGGACCTTTTTGTGCATTTCCTCTCACTTCATATCAGCTGGATGCTTCACTCTGAGCTCTAGCCTTCAGTGGCTATGTACTTGTCCATGGGCTCAGGGGTCTCCAAGTCTCACAACACTTCAGACCAATCAGCCCTTTCTTTTCTCTCTCTCATCTCCAGATCAAAGCAAATCTATGGAACATGCTTGAGCTAGCCCATTATTTATTACTGCCTTTCTACCTCTTCCATTCACCAGTAGACCAATGTGGTCACCAGCAAGCATACATATCTGCTCATGTGTTCCCTTTGACTTTCAGTCTTGGAGGGAGGTTTGTCCTGAAGGGCCTTGATTGCTTGTCTTGATGGTTCACCAGTGAACAACTTGCTTGTTCTTGTAGTAGCCAATCATACTGCCATTTTTGTTTAGGGTTTTTCCTGAAGATTTTTCTTTGAAGATGTATCGTCTGTTCCTCTAGCTATTCCAGGCTGACCTACTTGTCCTTTCTAGTAGGAATGTCCCACTTCAGAAGGTTCTGGATGGGGCTTAGATGTCCACCTAAGTTCCTATACACTGCAAAGACTCCACAAGGTGTTTATTTCACTGGGCAAGTTGTAGAACCCCTCTTAAGTATTCCAATCAGTTATAGACTGAAGATAGGCTTACATGCTTTCTGTAATTATATTTCCTGACATTCCTTTCTATCCCGCTGAAGTGTCTATTTTACAATTGTAGGCAAGGAAAACCAATATTCATAAGAGAGCCAAGCATCTTAGAATTATTTCCCCTGTTCAGATTAGAAAGCCCTGTTATTCCAAGGTTGAGCATCCATCACTATTTATCTCTGTCTCATTTAGTCCATGCAAGTTTGCCTCAGTGTTCCCCTATCTACCTTGTTCTTCCACTCCTTCCCCTTCTTGTGCATTGCCATCACCAACACCCAAACTATTAAGTGTCTACCCCCTACCCTGTGCTCTACCATCCCATCACTCTACCCCCTCAAGCCAACCACCCGACACCCACCAATAACAAACTTTATGCTTGTTTGTTTTTGTATGGGTAACTTTTCTTAAGCTTTTAAATTAACCATCATATGCAATATTTGTCCTTTTGTGACTGACTAATTTCACAAGGACTAAGGTGTGCCTGACCCATGCCATGGTATTTTCAATAACCTCATAGGCATTATGCTTTCTGATTGCCTCAAGGTAAATGTGATCAGGTGATGGGCTTCCCTTTTCACTCTTCTTATTACTCAACTCAGAATAAGTGTAGCTGGTATTGACTGCTTATCTGGTGTATGACAAATGGTGTTGGCTCTTGACTGGGTAGTTGGATTTTGTAAGGTTTGATTTTAGATTGCCTATGTGACCACAACTGCGTGATGAAGAGATAGTCTGTTCAATAGATGGAGCTGACAGAACTGGAAAGTGTTACGTAAAAGATTGAAAAAAGAACTTTACCTTATACAAAAACCAACTCAGCATGGATTAAAGACCTAAATGTGAATCCCAGAATTGTAAAGACCATCAATGAAAAAAAATAAGGACAAATGTGAGGGTTCTAATAGAAGGCAAACACAGTCTACTAAACATTTTGAAAACTACACAAACAAAAGTAGACAAAATACATGATTGGGATGTACTAAAAATGAAAAACTTATGTGCATCAAAAGACTTCACCAAAAGAGTAAAAAGTGATCCCACAGAATTGGAAAAAATATTTTGCAAAGACACATTAGACAAGGGATTAATATCTAAAATATATAGGAAACCACAACTACAAGAAAAAAAAAAAAAATCCAATTAAACAATGGGCACAGGACATGAACAGACACTCACCAAGGAGGAGATCCAGGCAGCTTTCACATGTATATAAGGTTATTGAAAATACCATGGCTTGGATCAAGCACACCTTAGTCTTCAAGCTGACATCTTTGCTCTTCAATATTTTAAAAAGGTCTTATGAAGCAGATTTGCCCAATGCAATATGTCATTTGTTTTCTTGACTGCTGCTTCCATAAGTGTTGATAATTGATCCAAGAAGAATGAAATCCTTGACAACTTCAATCTTTTCTCCATCGATAAGAATATTGTTTATTGGTCCAGTGGTGAGGATTTTTGTTTTCTTTACATTAAGATGTAATCAATAGCCATTAGAGAGATGCAAATCAAAACAACAATGAGATGTCATCTCACACCAAAAATAACAGCAAAGATCAAAAAAGTAAAGGACAATAAATGCCGGAAAGGATGTGGAGAGACTAGGACCCTCCTACATTGCTGGTGGGATTGCAAAATGGTCCAACCACTCTGGAAATCAATATGGTGCTTACTCAGAAAGTAAAAATAGAAGTACCTTATAATCCAGCAATTCCTTTACTTGGTATTTATCCACAAGAAATATGAGCCATAATATGATTAGATAGACGCACACCAATGTTCATAGCAGCACTATTTACAATAGCAAAAAGATGAAGACAGCCTAAGTGCCCATCAATGAAAGAATAGATAAATAAACTGTGGTCATACACACAATGGAATATTATGCTACCTTGAGCAATAATAAGGAAGCTACAAGCCACCGCATAACATGGATGAACCTTGAGAACATTATGCTGAGTGAAATTGTTGTTGTTGTTGTTAGGTGCCATTGAGTCGGTACTGACTCATAGCGACCTTATGCACATCAGAACGAAACACTGCCAGATTCTGGACCAACCTCACTACTGTTGCCACACTTGAGTCCATAGATGCTGTCACTTTGCCAATCCATCTTGTTGGGGGTCTTCCTCTTTTTCTCTGCCCTCCACCTTACCAAACATGATATCCTTCTCCAGCGACTGGTTCTTCCTGACAATATGTCTGAAGTTTGAGAGACAATGTTTGGCCATCCTGGCCTCCAAGGAACACTCTGTCAGTTACAAAAGGAGAAATACTGCATAGGACCATTATTGTAAAAGACAAAGAAAAAGAACACACACTAAAAGGGAATAAAATAAAATAAAATCCTTTGTTGGTTACCTGGATGTATGGGGTAGGGTGAGGGGAGGGTGGGGAAGGTGGAACACAAGGTGCTGAATAGACACAGGATAGCTTGAGTGCTGGGGGTGGTGCTGAAATACACATGAAGGTTGGTTCCCCTCAGGGCAAACCCCCTTCTAAGACTAAGACTCAAGGGGAATACACAAGCAGGCATGTGGTCTGACTAGTGATCATGTTGTTCACCAATAAGGGGAAGTAGGGGACAAATAGCAATGAATTTGTGAGCTAAGTCTGACCATGTTCAATAGACTCCTGTGAACCCAGGTTAAGACCTGGTTGGCCAACAGTATGGCAAGACCTGGGGACTCCTGGCCCCCAGAGAGAGTGACATGGCTAAAGAGGACTAGAGTGGACAGTGAAGTGTCCAGCTGATAGGAAGTGAGGAGAGAAGCAAATGAGTTCATGGATATTAAATCCTTAAAGCTCAAATGGTAACTTCTCTGTTTACAACTCTTTAAAAACTTTGAAATACCAACTGGATTAAAATCCAAATGACTGTAGGGCATTACACGATCTAACTCTGTAATCACTCTGACCTAATCTTTCATACTGTTTGCCATCTTGCTGGGTCCCTGGTCTACTTTTTGTCTCTTGAGCACCCCAAGCATCTTCCTGTTTCAAGGTCTGCATACTTGCTGTTTCTTCTCCTTAAAGTGCACTTTTTCCATATCTATTCACAGTTGCCCTTTTCTTATAATCTTGGTTTTAGCCCAATTATCATATTGTAAGAAAGAACTTTAATCTCAGGTCCCAGGTAAATTGCTGTCTATCCTGGTGCTCTGGTAGCGTAGTGGTTACGAATCGGGCTGCAAACCTTAAGGTCAGCGGTTCGAAACTACCAGCCGCTCCGCGGGAGAAAGATGAGGCTTTCTACTCCCGTAAAGATTTACACCCTCGGAAACCCTGTACAGGGTCGCTATGGGTCGGACCCGACTCGATGGCACTTAACAACAACAACAACAACATCCTGGTGTGGCACCTTAGGATAAAGCACTAGACCAGAAAGTTGGTTTGAATCACAAGGTGGGTGGTTACCAGCTGCTCCTTGGAAACCCGATACAGTGTCACTATGAGTCAGAACTGGCTCGATGGTACTTAACAACAACAATCCTGTTATGGTGCTGTAGGATAAGTGTGGGACTGGTAACCAATTCAAACTCACCAACCACTCCTCAGGAACCCTATGCAGGGTTGCTATGTGTCAGAACCTACTTAGTAGCACTTAATGGAAAAAACATCCATCCTCACAATCACATTTTATTCCATTACTCTATGTTTTTATTCTTTGAATATATGATCCCAGAATATGTTATGGATTTATTTTTGACTCTCTTCCATTAAAGTATAACCTCTGTAACAAGAAACTTTGATTCACTATTGAACCTCTATGTCCAGAAGAGTGCCAAGAACACATTAAAACCTGAAAAGAAGATTAATGAGCAAAGAAATAATGAACATATGACTGGATTATACAATGAACTCAGGCAAGACAATAAACCACTCTGGGATTTGCTCATATGGTATGTGGGGAATTCCAATTTCCTTAAGTTTCAAATTAGATTTTTGCCCAATTCATGGAAGATGGTTTACATTGAGGAACCTTATCAAGTTCTTTTAGTATGAGATACCCACAAGAACAGCATAAAATAACTTGGTGTAACTGGGGTTCTTGATCACACCTAGCTTCTCCCTCATGTTCCCATTTCAATAGCCAGATTTTACTGTTGGTTGCAGTATACTACCTTTAGATGGCAACAGGATTCAGGATTCAACAATGTACTTAACTGACTTATTGATCTGGACTCCTGGGATGGTGCTGTAGGATACGAACTGGACTGCTAACCACAAGTCTGGCATTTCAAACTCACCAGCTGCCCCTCAGAAACACAATACAGGGCCACTATGAGCTGGAAACAACTTAACAGCGCTTAGCAAAAACAGTTTCTTGATCTATACTTCAGCATTTCCAGAATGCAGGGCAGCTTACAGGCAGACAGCTTTTTCCAATATTTGCAATGCTACAAACTCTCTTTTCTATAAAATTGCAAGAAGAAACCAAATCATTCCTCATTTTCAGTGCATGTCAGAAAAATATAGGTCACAGTTTGTTAATAGTTTTACCATTACAATGAGTTGAACTCCGTTTTTGATGTTTGACTGCTGGCAGCTTTTAAGCCTCACCCTTTTCTTTTTCCTTTATGCCCTACATCTAAGTAAGCTGAGCATGAGTGCCCCTGCTTTACACTAGGAGACTCAAACCACAAAATTTCCCCTCTGAACTCAGAACTTTCCTCCCAGTCCCACCTCTTATTATTGTTTTGTTGTTTGATATTGTCAAGTAAATTTCGACTCATAGTGAAAGAGTAGATTTGTCCCATAGAATTTTTAAGGCTGTAATTACAGAGTTCTGTAGGATAAACAACAGACTGTGAATCACAATGTGGACAATTCAAACCCACCAGTTGCTCATCAGAAACCACATGCAGAGTCACTATGAATCAGAACGAATTCTACAGTACTTAGCAACATTATCTCACAGTTTGGGAGTCCTGTTGTGGCACTGTAGGATAAGCACTGGACCATAAGGTCAGTTTGAACCACAATGTAGGTGGTTCAAACTCACCAGTCACTCTTTGGAAACCCTATACAGTGTCACTATGAGTCAAAACAGACTTGAGGACACATAACAACAATTTTTATTAGAGCAGAATTCCACCAGGACTCTTGGTCCTATCTCTTAACCACAATAAAATTCAGGTCAGACTCATTTCCGCAAAGAAAGGGGACCTGCTTGACAAGCCTACTCTGCTCTTCCTAGAGACCTCAATTGTGTGAATAATAAACACCATTTCATAGCATGATGTGTTTTTGTGATATCATCAGTCTTCAACAAGTGAATCAGATTTTAAATAGAAGTCCATCTGCCTCTATTGTTATTTATAACAACCATCCTTAAGACAGGCCACTTATTGCTTATAATAAAGACTTCTTCACTGTTCTAGCTATTAGGTGCCATCAACGTGGTTATGACTCATAGTAGCCCATGTATAATATAATAAAACACTGTCTAATACTCCATTATCCTCACAATCATGTTTGGACCCATTTTTAGCCACTATGTCAATTCATTCTGTTGAGGATCTTTCTCTTGTTCACTGATTCCTTATCAAGCATGATGGTCATCTCTGGGAACTGGTCCCTTCTGATAACATATCCAATGTACAGGAGAGGAAATCTCACCAGGGAGCATTCTGACTGTACTTCTTCCAAGAGAGATCTGTTCATTCTTTTAGCAGTTCATGCTTCTTTCAATGTTCTTAGCCAACACCGTAATTTGAAGGCATCAATTGTTTGGTTTTCCTTATTGGTTGTTCAGCTTTCATATGCATATGAGGCAATTGAAAATATTGTGGCTTGGAGTAGGCATACCCTAAACCTCAAAGTAGCATACTTACTCTTTAACACTTTAAAGAGACCTTTTGCAGCAGATTTGCCCAATACAACATATCCTTTGATCTCTTGCAGCTTCCATGGACACTGATTGTAGATCTAAATAAAATGAAATCCTTGACAACTTCTAGTTTCTGCATTTATCATGATGTTGCTTATGGATCCAATTGTGAGAATTTTTTATTTCTTTATGTTGAGGTATGTTGTTGTTGTTGTTAAGTGTCGTTGAGTCGGTTCCGACCCATAACGACCCTGCACAGGGTTTCCGAGGGTGTAAATCTTTACGGGAGTAGAAAGCCTCATCTTTCTCCTGCAGAGCGGCT
>NW_006408638.1:8547537-8550761 GCF_000296735.1 Chrysochloris asiatica | reverse complement strand
AAAAAAAAAAAAGAGTAAAGCTATTTGGGAACCAAAGTTACTTTATTCAACTTCCTATATATCATTTGAAAAATATTTTAATTTTCTTACTCTTTAAACAATGATGTCTTCTTAATTAACACAACACATACTAGCTACACAGGTTCCCTGCTTTTTTATTATCTAATCCTCAAAATACCAACAAACACTAAGTCAAATCTGAATCCAGATTCCAAAGCCCTGGAAAGAAATGCATTGCTTTAATTTGGATCAAAAGCATGATCATGAATTTTGGTCAGTGCAATGTTTTGGGACTCACTGTCACTGTCTGATTAGCAGTTACCTGAATATGGACTTTCTGAGAAGATAGCAAGCACCTTCTTTATGAAGGTAATGTGAAACCAGAGAGAAGATAAAGAGTAATATAAAATTTCAGTCTGGTACAATACCAGAAATGGAGCAAAACCCAACTTTTATTGACTACTTACTGCTTGCCAGGAACACTTCAATAATTACAGGCCATCAAATCTGAATCCAGATTCCAAGGTCCTGGAAAGAATTATGTTACCTTAGTGTTTTCTACTTTTCAGCTGAATCTCTAATATTAAGTACTGTCCACTAAATATGGGAACCCAATAAATATGTTTTTGTTAAATGCCATGTAGTCAGTTCTAACTCATAGTGACTCAGGTTTCCAGGGTTTTTAAATCTTTTACAGGAGCAGAAATCCTCATGCTTCTCTTATGTCAATAAGTATAGTTTTCATAAATAAATGAATGGCTGAAACTTATCTCTCAAGAGATAATGCACAAATAGTCATTAGAAAATTATAAAGCATAATTGAAAAAGAAGAACCATGGTGGTTGTCTTAAAGAACAGATATACATTTAATTGATATTGCCTACTGGTCGCTATGAGTCGGAACCAACTCCATGGCACATAACAACAACAACAACAACTGAGAACAGAATCTTGCAATACACCACAGAAGGAAAATAAGATACATGTTAAGAGTTAGACTTTATTCAATAAGTAAAAGAGAACCTTTATGAGATCTAACATCATGTATACTATTACAATGACTTCCTAATTTTTCTCTCAGATGATACCATATTCATCTCTCCAATCTGCTAAGAACATTACCATAATGATTATTATAGATATGGTTGAGTGGTAAGTTATTAAATGGACTATGGGTGATGCTAATAATAAAATTTCACATTAATGGCACTACTATATTTTAAATAGTTTTCTTTCATCTGTTAAACTTTCAACATTTATCCATAATGCCTTCATCTCTTACTCTTCCTATCTTAAACATAAGATTACTAGTATAAAGTTTGTATCCTACAAAAATAGAAGAAGAAACAGTGTTGCACTTGTGTTAACAGGGCAGAGAGAGTCACAACTGCATTCATAATTGGACAGCAGAGGGTTTTATAGCGTATTTATACACATATTGCATTCGAAGAGAAAATGAATAGCCTAGATTATTTGCTCTTCAAACAAATGAAAGCCTGATAAACCAGCTCTTAGAGATGTGTGTGTCTCTTAAGAAGGTAACTCAGATGGTTTAAAGTGATTTAATATAATAGTAATACTGTGTGGCTTGCAAAGACACATTAAAATGAAGTGCACACCCTTTATTCCTTTATTTATAGTCATGAATCTACCTAGATTTTGAATAAAAAAATTCATTAAATTCAAGTCTCTAAAGCTGAGTTCCATTATTTATTATTGTTAAATATTTTACACTTATGCCTCTCAGAAAAACTTTACTTATATTATTCCATTTTATCTTTACAATTACCCTACAGAGAGTATAAATTTGGCAAAAATACTTTGTTCAACCACAAAATATCAGGTACTATGAAAACTAGTTTAAAAATACACAATTTGTTCTTAAGTTCGAGTTGGAGTAAATAGCCACGTCATCAGAAAAATTGTCAGAGAATATCATTAGAATTAAACTAGAGGTAGTAGAAAGTGATCTAGGCATTAAGAAGAGTCTCACCTTTTAAAGTAGGAAATGAGCAGCCTGGCTTTGAAAGGATCCTGGCGTGACACTATAAGTTAATGCATTGGACTGCAAGGTCACTGTGAACTACAAGGTTGGCAGTTCAAACTCACCAGCCACTACTTGCAAACCCTATACAGGGTCGCTGTGGATTGGAACCTATTTGACGGCACTTATCAACAGTAACAATAATCCACTCAAAGAGAAAAATAAAGGCTTCCAGGAACCAAAGAGCATCAAAGTGTCCAGTGCAAAAATTGAACTCAGTTTAAATATAATCCATCATTATATTATTTGTGTATTAAATCTGGAGCTGTTGTTAATTACCCCTAATTTATGGCAGCCCCATGCACAATAAATGAAATCCTGTCCAGTACTACAACATCTTCATAATCAATTGAAAGTTGGACTGCTGTGATCCATTTGGTTTTCATTTGCTGATTTTTCAGAAATAGATCTTCAAAACTTTCTTTCTAGTCTGTCTTACACTGGAAGCTCAGATCAAACTCAATCAGTATCATGGCAACATGCATGTTTCCAGTGACAGATGATGGTAGCTGCTTTTGAGATGTGTTGGCCTGATATCAAACTTGGTATCATCCATGTGTTGTGGTTATTAGATGCCTTACAGTCTCATAACAACCCCATGTCTAACACAACAAAACACTTCCATTCATACACCATCCTCACAATTGTTGTTATGTTTGAGCCAATTGTCCCTGCTACTGCGTCAATCCATATAATTTGAGGGTCTTCCTTTTTTTCATGGATCCTCTGCTTTATCAAGCATGATGTCCTCCAGGAATTGGTTCTTCCTAACAGCATGTTCAAAGAACAAGAGATGAAGTCTTGCCATCTCCCCATTCTAAAGAGCATTTTGGCTCTATTTCTTCCAAAACAAATTTGTTGATTCTTCTAGGAGTTGATGGTACTTTCAGTATTCTTTGCTAAAACCATAATTCAAATACATTCATTCTTCAATACTTCCTTGTTCATTGTCCAGCTTTCACACACATATGAGGTGATTGAATTTAAAAAGTTTTGAGAACAAAGAAAATGGCGGATCGGGTGGACGTATAGCAGAGAGCTCTGCCAACAACAACACAGAATACCCGAACAAGCAAGCTCGGGGAATGATCCCAGAACTCTGAACCACATATAAAGGAATACTTAGAAGGTTGGAAGGCTCACAGCTGGGGGAATTTGTGGCAGAAGCAAGAAATCTATT
>NW_006408638.1:8546158-8547437 GCF_000296735.1 Chrysochloris asiatica | reverse complement strand
TCTCTCCTGATATTATCAATCCTGATACAATCAAGATGTTCTCTCCCAAGATGGTGGCTCCTGGAACAGCTGAGTGTCTTGATCCAGATAAAATGGATTTCTGGATTCCCTTCAAATTTCCCAGCTGTAAACCCTCTGATCCTCCAAACATACCTTTATATTTGTTTCAGAGTTCCAACACTATCTTGTGAGCCCTCTTGGCCCAGTGTTCTGTGTTGTTGTTAACCGAGCTCCTCACTACACATTTACCTGATCCGCCATCTTGACGGAGCAAGGCCTGGTTTTGTAGTGGTTAGACCTTGCTGCTTCGAAGATCTCGCTGCTTCATTAACATAATAGAGGATTGGATTTATAATACATGGAATAACTATATCAGTTCACAAAATGGAGGATAATTACATAATACTGAGAATCGTGGCCTAGTCAAATTTGCACATATTTTGGTGAGATACATTTCAATCTATAACATCTACCCTATTTAATCATCAGATGCAGACATATGTTGAAGGAAATGATTCATTATTTATGAAAGACAAAATACATTTATTAGAATACTAGGATGGATGTTTGTGCATTTTAGTGTAATTAAATAATACCAGATCTGACTATTTTGGCAAGAAGGACATTATCATTTGGTACTATTAAGTAGGGATTCCTGTTGTGGCAGTGTAGGAAATGCACTGGACCACAAGGTCAGTTTGAATCGTAAGTTTGGTGGTTCAAACTCACTCGGCACTCCTTAGAAACCCTATACAGAGTCACTATGAGTTGGAACCAAATTAATGGCACTTAACAACAACAACAGCTATTAGGAAGAAGATTCCATCAGAACTCTCTTGAATGAGAATAGTTTATTTTCTTTTTAACCCAAAAGTCAATTTGGGAAGCAAAGTAAAAGCAAGATCTTTGTGAATTGTCTAAATTTTCCAGAGAACCTTGAGAGGTCAAAACTGAAGAAACAGATGGAATGATTGGATTGAGAAAATTGGTCAAAAGGAACAGCCAGCATTATCAAAGCACCCATGCTGTGACAACACACTTTTTCTAAGTTATATTCACAAAATAGCATGTACTGAAAATAAAAGCATGTTTTTTGTTTTGTTTTGTTTTTCATTTTTATATCTTTGTCTTTTTGCTTCTTGTTTCATTCCTTCTTTTTATTTTTTTGAGTTTTTATTGTGAATTGAGTTATAGTTTACATGGGAGAACATCAGTTTTACGCTCATTATTTCACTGCAATGATTGTTGTTGTTGTTGTTGTTGTTAAGTGCCATCGAGT
>NW_006408638.1:8535061-8546058 GCF_000296735.1 Chrysochloris asiatica | reverse complement strand
TGTTGAATGTGAAACTGATGATGTGCCCTGTAAACTTTCACTCAATCCACAATAAAAACCTTAAATTAAAAAAATTAAAAAATAAAAAGTTTTCATTCTGGTGTGCCTTCATTCTCAAAGTGACATTTTGATGCCATCTTCTTCATATAATCCTGTTTCTTGTATTATTTGCTCAGCATACAGGTTGAATACGTATGGTGAAAGAATACAGCTCTGGCACACATCTTTCCTGATTTTAAACCCTTCAGTGTTTACTTGTTCTGTTTAAACAACTGCCTCTTGTTTTATGTACAAGTTCCTCATGAGCACAATTAAGTGTTCCAAAATACTCATTCTGTGAAATTTTGTTCATAGCTTGTCATGATCCACAGTCAAAAGCCTTTGCATAGACAATAAAGCACAGGTAAACATCTTTCTGACGTCCTCTGCTTTCAGCCAAGATCCATCTGATGTCATGAATAATAATCCCTCCTTCCATGTCCTAAATCAAGCTTGAACCTCTGGCAATTAACTTTTAATGAACTGTCGAAGTCACCATTCAATTATTTTGAGTAAATTTTTACTTGCATGTGTTATTAATGATATTGTCTCGTGATTTCTGCATTCAGTTAGTTGGGTCACCTCTCTTTGGGATGGGCACAAATACGGATCTCTTAAAATCAGTTGGCAACATAGCTGTCTTCCAAATTTCTTGGCATGGATGAGTGAGTTCCTCCAGTGCTGCATCAATGTGTTGAAATATTTCATTTGTATTCCATCAGTTACTATAGCCTTGCTCTTTGCCAATGCCTTCAGTGCATCTTGGACTCCTTTCAATACCATTGGCTTTTGATCATATGCTACCTCTAATATGGTTGAATATGAACTATTTCTATTTGGTACAGTGACTCTGTATATTCCTCCCATCTTCATTTGATGTTTCTATAACATTCAATATTTTGCCCAAAGAATCCTTCAATATTGCAAGTAGAATCTTCAATTATTTCCTCTGTTCTTCCAGCTTGAGAAATGCTTAGAATGTTCTTCCCTTTTGGTTTTTCAACTCCAGATTGTTGCACACTTCATTATAATACTTTAATATTTCTTCTTGAGTTGCCCTTTGAATTTTAGTGTTCTGTTCTTTGACCTCATTTCTTCCATTTGCTTTACCTTCTCTATGCTCAAGTGTAAGTTTCAGAGTCTTTTATGACATCCAATTTGGTCTTAGTAAAATGAACAAATAGATTGATTTTTTACAATGTACATACCATTTGTGTGCTTTGCATGCGTGTTATGCTGATAATTAATAGAGCAAATGGATATTGAAAGAAATTAGTATACCAATAATTCATGAAATAAATGACAAACTTCTTATTCCCAAATAACAAAGCAGAATAAGATTAGGCAACACTGAAATCAAACTTAATAAAGGCACTGAATAAAATAGAGAAAAATTCTTTGAACATCTATGGGAAAAAGTTATCTATAAGGAAAGAGAGCTCCTGGTATGGTGCTATAAGATTAACATTGGCATGCTAACCCCAAGGTTTATGGTGCAAACTGCTCCTCAGATGCACTATACAGGGTAGCTTTAATTTGGAATCAACTTTCTGGCCCTTAACAACAACAATAAGGAAAAAGGAGTCCTGGTATAGGGCTATAGGATAAGAAATTGCTAACTCACAAACTTAGTGGTTCAAACCAACCAGTCGCTCCTCAGAAACCTACACAGGGTTGTTATGAGTCAGTCAGAACTTAACAACAACATAAGGAGAGAAATTTGGATTTATTTCAGAGTTCTCAATGAACATATTTTTAAGGAAAGAAAAATTTAATCAAACGTTCTATATCCAACCAAAGTATAAATATAATGACACAGACAATTTTTAGAATGCTAGATCTCAAGATGTTTGATCCATGAGGTTTATCTAGAAGTATTTGTTTAGGTAAATTGATTTATAATCAATCCTTTATAAAATAACATAACTAGGTTTATCTAGAAGTATTTGTTTAGGTAAATTGATTTATAATCAATCCTTTATAAAATAACATAACTAGATTCCCAGCTTATTATAGAAGATAAATACAAAATTGGTCAGAAACCTAAATGTAAAAAAAAAAAAAAAAAAAAGAAATATGAAAGTAAAAGAAGAAAGAAAAAAGATGCATTGTTTTTATCCCCAAAATGGTAAAGCATTTTTTCAAAATCCATAACGAATTTTTAAATGAATCAGTTCAACTTAGTGTATTTTTAAAATACATTTAAAAATGTTTCACATGAAAAAATTACCTTAGAAAAGTCAAAAGACAAATCAAAAACTGGAAAAAGGGAATTTGCAAATTATACCAAAGAAAAAGGCCTAATGTTCCTAATAAACAAAGGACTCCCAAAAATTAAAGGAAAGAAAGAAAAGACTAATAACCTGATAGAAAATTGGACAAAAAGAATCAATACACAACTGGTGTAAGAAACAAAAACAGTGTAACATGTGAAAAGATTTTCAAATTGCTAACAAAACATTTGCAAATCAAAATTGCAATATCATTTCTCATCTAGCAGATTGTAAAAAATCCAAAGTTGGTGGCTAAGCTATAGATAAATTCTCACTCTAATAAAATGGCAGTAAAAATGAAAAATGATATGGTGTCTCTGGAGACTAAATTTGGCAATATCTACCAAAATTGTATGACTCAATGGCACTTAACAACAATAACCAAAATTGCATACATAATGTATTTATTTTTGAGAGGAAGGATAAAGACTGTAACCAATGAACACTCTGATCAATCTTTAGGGGTCTCCAACGCATAGTGACCCTATGGATAAAGGAACAAAACATTGCCTAGTCCTGTGCCATCCTCAAAATTGTTACGTTTAAGCCCTTTGCTGCTGCCAATTTGCCAATCCATCTCATTGGGGTCTTCCTCTTTTTCACTAACCCTCCACTTTACCAAGGAGCTCTGGTAGCCTACTGGTTATGAATTGGGCTGCTAACCTCAAGGTCAGCAGTTTGAAACTACCAGCTATTCCACAGGACAAATATGAGGCTTTCTGCCCCCATGAAGATTTACAACCTTAGAAACACTATGCAGTGTCACTATGAGTCAGAACCGACTTCAAAGCACATCACCACCACTTTATTATGTAGGGATTGTGCTCTCCTGAAAATATGTTCGAGTATGAAAGATGAAGTCTCGCCACCCTGTTCTAAGGAGCATTCTGGCTGTACTTCTTTCAACACAGATTTGTTTGTTCTTCTGACAGTACATGGTACTTTTAATATGTTCCTCCAAGACAATAACTCAAATGCATCAATTCTTCTAAGGCCCTTATTCATTATCCAAATTTCACATGCATATGATGCTACTGAAAATACCATGGCTTTAGTCAGTCCCCCTTATTCATCAAACTGACATCTTTGCTCTTGAATACTTTAGAGATCTTGTGCAACAGATTTGCTTAATGCAATATGTCATTTGATTTCTTGACTGCTACTTCCCTGAGTGTTGATAATGGACACAAGCAAATGAACTTTTTGACAACTTCAATCTTTTCTCCATTTATCATGATGTTATTTATTGGTCCAGTGGTGAAGATTTTTATTTTCTTTATATTGAGGTGCAACCCATACTGAAAACTGTGGTCTTTATCCATAAGTATCTTAAGTCCTCTTCACTTCCAACAATCAAGTTGCGTTATATACATACTATAAGTTGTTGCTGTGTCATCCTCACATCCTGAAGCCACTTTCTTCATATAATCCAGCTTCTAGAATGATTTGCTTACCCTGGTATGGCACTAGGGGATAGAGCACTGGACCACAAGGTCAATTTGAACCACAAAATCTATGGTTCAAATTTACCATCTGCTCCTTGGAAACCCTATACAAAGTCACTATGAGTCAGAAATGACTCGACTGCATTTACCAACAACAACCAACAGATTGAATAATTATTCTGAAAGTATACAACCCTGGCACATACCTTCAATGATTTTAAGTCATTCAGTATCTCTGAATACTATTTTTTTTTTTAACTACCTTTTTGTTTATGTACAGACCCCTCCTTAAAAAAATAAATGTTCTGGAATTCCCACTCTTTGCAATTTTAGCTATAGCTTCTCATGATCCACAGAGTTGAAAGCCTTTGCATAGTCAATAAAGCACAGGTAAATATCTTTATGGTATTCTCTGCTTTGTCAAGATGCATCTGACAATAGAAATGATAAACCTTATTCCATGACCTCTTCTGAATTCAACTTGAACCTTTGAGAGTTCCCTGTCAATTTATTGTTGCAGCTGTTTTTAAATTATCTTTAGTAAAATTTTACTTGCATGTAACATTAATGATATTTTCTGATGATTTTGGCATTCTTTTGGGTCACATCTCTTTGGAATGGACACAAATACGAATCTATTTCAATTAGTTGGCCACATAGCTGTCTTCCAAATTTCTTGGCATAGATGATAGATGAATGTGTGCCTCCAGTATTGTATCAGTAAATTACAAGATTTCAATTTTTATTTCATCAATTCCCCAAGCCTAGTTCTTTGCCAATGCCTTCAGTGCATCTTGGGCTTCATTCAGTACCACTGACTCTTGATCATATGTTACTTTGTAAAATGATTGAGCATCAATCATTATTTTTGGTAAAATGACTATGTGTATTCTTTCCATCTTCTTTTGATCCTTTCTGAATCATACAATAATTTGCCCATTGTTGTTGTTGTTGTTTAGTGTTGTTAAGTCAGTTCTGACCCATAGTGACCCTGTATGGGGATTCCAAGGAGCAGCTGGCAAACTTGCGGTTCAAACTAACTTTTCAGTCCAGCACGTTAACTCACAGAGCCATACCAGTACTCTAGTATGCCCATAAAATCCTTCAATACGGTAACTTAAATCTTGCCATATTGAAGGACTCTGTTAGGAAAACCTATAAAGGGTAACTATGAGTCAGAATCAACTCGACAGAACTTAACAACAACAATGGGCAAATTATTGAATGATGCAGAAAGCATCAATAGGTGATGGAAGGTATACACTGTGTCATTGTAACAAAAAGAAATGGATGATGCTCAACCATTTCAATAGGTAGCATATGATCGAAAACAGATGGTACTGAAGGAAAAATTCCAAGCAGCACTGACAGCATTGGCAAAGAACAAGACTTGCTCATCTATGCCAAAGTATTTTGAAGACAGCTACCAGCCCAAATGGTTGGAAGAGACCCATTATCTGTGCCCATTCCAAAGAGAGGAGACCCAGAGGTAAGAGGAAATCAATGCAAGTAAACTTTTGCTGACTTTAGAGGGAACAACCTCTACAAGCCAGATTCAGAAAAGGAAGTCCAATTAATGGATATCATTGCTGATGTCAGATGAATCTCAGCTGAAAGCAGAGAATACTAGAAAGATGTTTACTTATGCTTTATTGTCTATGCAAATACTTTCAAATGTGTGTATCATGACAAGCTATGGCTAACACTGCAAAGAATGGGCATTCCAGAATACTTAATTGTGTTCATGAAGAAACTGCACATAGACCAAGAGACAGTCATTTGAACGCAAGAAAATACTGAATATTTTAAGATCAGGAAAGGTGTCTGCCAGGGCACTATCCTTTTATCTTACTTATTCAATATGTGTGTTGAGAAAATAATCTGAGAAGTTGGATTATATGAAGGGGAATGTGGCATTAGGATTGGAGGAAGCCTTAGGTGTGGCACTCTAGGATAAGCACTAGACCACAGATCAATTTAAACCACAAAGTTATTGGTTCAAACTCACCAGCTATTCCTTGGAAGCTCTATACCGGGTTGCTGTGAGTCAGACTGACTCAATAGCACTTAACACTAACAACAGTATGCAGATTATACAACCTAACTTGCTAGGCATCAAGAATACTTAAAATAGTTACTGTTGAAGATGAAACACTAAAGCCTTCAGTATGGATTACAATTCAATGTAAAGTGAATAAAAACTTAAATCCTCACAAATGGACCATTAACTAACATCATGGTAAATGAAGAAAAGATTAATGTTATCAAAGACTTCCTTTTGCTTGGAACTACAATCAACACTCATGGAAACAGAGGTCAAGAAATAAAATATATTGCATTAGGCAAATCTGTTGCATAAGCAGTCTTATGAATTGCATAGCCTGTGGTTCACAGTCTAGTGCTTATTATATGGAGAGTATGCAAAATGGAAATGAGTTTTGGAGCAGCTGGAGAAAACTAAATTAGACGCCTAGTTGTAAGGGGAGGAGCAGTTTGAGGGTAAAAGAGGGAAGGTAAAATTGGGGGAAGTTAAGCCTAAAAAACTGGCAAGAGGGCAAGAAATCAGGGTGAGGGCTAATTAATGAGACCTAGAAAACTGTGTCATGGCAAGATAGCTGATGACTTAGAGTCAAACTTGATGCTGTCCATGTTGCTTGCTATGTGTACCTACTACCACCTCTGTCTCCTGCAAACTTTCAGCTGAATTAGCTGTTTCTCAGTAAGGGGTCCATGAAAATACTGCAAGTTCCACCAGAATTTACAAAACTCTTAAGAAAGTCATTGGAAAGGAAGTTCAAGCAATTCTATTTAAAATATAAGGAAACTCCTGTAGATAACTTTGTTACACAAGTCTTGACATTTATGTACATATGCACATGTTCTCTTTCCCACATTGCACAGAAGCAGTTGAATCTCAGGGTTAAAGTACAAAACATCAGTTGAATATCTTCCATACAGTTTTCTTCCTTCTCTTGTATGAAATTTGATGGTGTTCCCATTGTGTAAGTGATCTTTAAGCTAATGGTCAAAAGATGAACATCACCAATGTGCACTTGGGAAACTTGTGAAAAAAGATGATCTTAATAGTACATGCTCTTATCCCACCAAACTGCAGGATAAAGCCTGATGAGAAGTTTTCACACCTCATCGTATACCCAATCAGAACAGCATATGGTGTAACCATAGACCACAAATGAGCCAGGAGTATAGTGAAAATCAGGACTGTGATGCTCCCAAGGTGGTAGGAGAAGATTAACGCTATGATGATTCATAATGCAAATCCTTCCTCAGAAAACTTTACTTGTGGAGAGTCCCTGCTGGAAAATGGTGTTTCTCTGGATTTTCCTCATTATCATGTCTGCTATTGGTTGGATCATAACAGCAATTAAGAAGGCTGCGTAGCCTGTCCCTTCTAGGTACTATCTCTGGTACATCTTCCATTTTTTCCCATAGTTTTCTTCTAAGTCATTCATATAGTTATTTTTGCATTCTCCTTGGATACCAATTAGAGTGGTTGATCTAAACCCCTCCTGTCATAAATGATTAAATAAAAAACAAAAGCTCGCATGGATTCTATGGTTCTAATGTGGATCTAAGAGTAAAGGATGAGTGGTTTGATCACATGTCTGTGCTTCTTGTGACAAGGCTTCCTGCTCTTTATGCCCCTTTCAGCTTTCTCATAGGGCAAAGCAATGGAAGGAATAATGTTTGTGCTCGTGTCACTGAACAAAATGGCAATGGAGCTAATGGGTAAAGGAAACCCAACAATAACGTAGCTCAAATAGGGGCAAAGCAGAACCAAGATATAAGTAATAGTCTTCTTTAGGTTGTCAAAGATCAGGTGACCTACTTCAACTCCTGAGACTATGGATGCAAAGTTGTCATTTTTTACTATATCAGAACCCACTATGCCCATGAGATGGAGAGTCATTAACTGTACCCAATTTCTGACAGCCCTCCATAATAACCTGCTTCTGCTGGGTAGACGTCCAGGCAAAGGCAATTTCTGAATGGTTGACAAAGAACTCATCTAACTGTCTTGGGCTCATGTCCTTCAGCTCCATTGCTTGCCACCACAGAGGCTTTAACATGCCATTTGTTAACTTGCTCCACAGCAATGTTAAGGTGTTTTGCAATGTCTTCCACTGTCTCACTGTGAACTGAAACGATACCTTTAGCTGTGATACGGTGGTCACCTTTTACCATAATGACCTTGATCCCAGCACTCTGGTATTTGATAATTGCATCAGACACAGAGGACCAATCATTGACAAGAGAGCCACAAAGAAGAGGTTGGAGGTGGGAAGTTCATGGTATCTATGTCAAATGAACAGGTTTCTGGAAACTCATCTGTAAGCACTTGTTGTTAAGTGCCGTGGAGTCAGTTCCGACTCATAGCAACCCTGTACAGGGTTTCCGAGGCTGTAAATCTTTATGGGAGCAGAGAGCCTCATCTTTCTCCTGTGGAACAGCTGGTAGTTTCAAACTGCTGACCTTGAGGTTCACAGTCAATTCATAACCACTACACTACTATAGAGATGACAGAAACCCAGCACATACTTGCCCAGGCTTCTGAACTCCATGTAGGTTGTGTGGAAGATATCAGCTGTTCTCTCATCTAGGGATTGCTCTTAGTCATTGATCATGATGGTGCTGCACTGCTCTAGGATCCTCTCAGGGGTTCCTTTTATCACCATGAGGAAGTGCTTGTCATTGGGTCATCTGACTAATGGATGGAGAATTGAAGTCTGTTGGTGGAGTGATACAGAAAGAGAAAAAAAAAAAAAAGAAAGCAAATGATGTGATGTAGAAAATACTTAAGACTTAGTAATGAATTGGATTTTTTGATAGAATGTTAAGTAAAAGAGTCTAATGCAAAATTATGGTTTTATTGTGATACAACTAAATTTAAGGGAAATACAGGATGATAATATATAAATTATAGATAAAATTCTCATTTATCTATTAAGATAATAAAAACGTGGTTATATTATGAGTCTGCTTTTTAAATAAAAATAGTATTTTACTAGAATTGTCACAAAATTACATTGTCAAGGTCATTCCTCAGGGTAATTGAAGTGTAACTAACTATAGGTTTTGCCAAGATTTTGTATAAAATTAGTATAATTGGTAGAGACCTGGCAGTAGGAATTATCTCTGACATTTAACTATACCATTGAGGATCTCTACAGTAAAAGGGGTGTTCCAAATAAGAAAATCTGTGGAGAAGGTGAAATCCACATTAACAAGCCTCATTTGGTTAATATCCTTAAGAGAGGATTTGAATATACAGGTAAGAAAGTAATACCTCTTTTTAAATGAAACAAATTTTCTAAGTCCTCTGAGCCTCAACTCAATGTACCGCCTACAAAATTTATTCCTAAAAATTCTTTCTCTGGAGAATTATTTTGAGAACAAAATGAAAGGGAGAGATGTATGCTAAGTGCTCACAACTGACTATAAAATAGTGATGATAATAGTCTTATTATCATCATTATTATTATTTCTCCACCCATTTGATATGTCTATTACTGTTATGAATAAAATAAAGTGATATTCTACTGTTGTAGGAGTCCTGGTGTGGCACTGTAGGATATGTATTGGATGCTAAGTTTGGTGTGAGCTGCTGGTTTGGCAGTTCAAACTCACCATCACTTCTCAGAAACCCTACACAGAGTCACTATGAGTTGGAACTAACTCGATGGAATGAACAACAATAACAACAGTTATCTACTGCTGCTATAACAAATCCACAGAAAGTGGATAAATATAATAATTAAAAAAATTATTCTTTCATACTTTTAAAAGTAAAAGTCTAAATTCAGGGTGTCATCTCTTAGGGAAAGCTTGCTATATCTATTGATTGTAGGGGACAGACTTGTCTCCTTTCAACATCTCTGAGTCAGGCATTCCTTAGAAATCTGCATGTGTCTTGGCATTGATCTTACCCTGGGCATAGAAGATTCTCAATGCAGAGATCCTGGGTCCAAAAAGGTGCTCTGCTCTTGGCTCTTCATTATTGTTGTTAGGTGCCATCCAGTCAGTACTGACCCGTATCAACATTATGCCCGGCCCTGCATCAACTTCACAATAGTTGCTACACTTGAGGCCATTGCTGCTGCTATTGTGCCAATCCATCTCATTGAGGCCTTCCTCTTTTTCACTGATCCTCCACTTTACCAAGTATGATGTCGTTCTTCAGGGACTGGTCACTCCTAATAATAAGCCCAAAGTTATGAGAGACAATGTCTGGCCATCCTAGCTTCTAAGGAGCATTGTGGCTGTACTTCTTCCAACACAGATTTGTTTATTCTTTTTGTGGTCCATGGTACTTTTAATATTCTCCTCCAAAACCATAACTCAAATGCATCAATTCTTTCTTTGTTCATTGTCCAACTTCAATTTTATCTCCATTTATCTTGATGTTATTTACTTCTTGGTCTGTGTACAAGTTATTGATGTGTGCAATTAAGTGTTCTGGAATACACTTTTTTGCAATGTTGTTCCTGATTTGTTATAATCTATACTGTCAAATGTCTGTACACAATAAATAAAGTACAAGTAAACATCTTTCTGGGATCCTTTGCTTTCAGCCAAACTCTACCTATTAGCAATGATAGCTCTATTTCCACATCTTCTTCTGAATCTGAATTGAATTTCTGGCAGTTTCCTATAGATGTACTGTTGAAAACCAATTAAATTGTGCCCCATTGGCAAATGAAGGTCCTGAAAGCTTTACTTCATCTACACCATTAATGTCAACTCAACTTTGAGAAGGTAACTCTGCTGCTGTCATATTCCCCAACCATCCAGTGTGAGAAGTTCATCTTCCAGCACTATATCAGACAATGTTCAGCTTATATTCATAAGGTTTTTATTGGCTAGCCATTCAGGCATGGTCTTCCTCTCCTTCTTTCTAGCTTGTCTTAGTCCGTAAAATCTGCTGAAATTTGTTCACCATGGGTGACTTTGCTGGTATTTAAAGTACCAGTGGCATTGCCTCCAGCATCACAGAAACACACAGGTCACCAAAATATGATAACTTGGCATTAACATAATTGTTGTTGTTGTAGTTGTCAGGTGCCATCGAGTCGGAACTGACTCATAGCGATCCCATGCACAGCAGAACAAAACAATGTCTGATCCTGGGCCAACCTCACTACCGCTGCCACATTTGACACCATCAATGATGCTACCTGGCTGATCCATCTCGTTGGGGGTCTTCCTCATTTTTCTCTGA
>NW_006408638.1:8525220-8530671 GCF_000296735.1 Chrysochloris asiatica | reverse complement strand
CTGGCAAAACTGAATATTGTTTTCCAAAAGAGTGAAACAAGACCCACATCTCCTCCATGCATGATAATTCAACAGTATTTGCTTTTTTTCTCTCTTTTGCATATGTGATTTGTTTTGTTTTGTTTTGTTTTGTTTTGTTTTGTTTTGTTTTGTTTGGGTGGGGGAGATATACACAAAAGCACTCATTTAAACAACCAAAGGACACATTCTGCAAGCCTGTCACCTGACCACCAGCACACAATCTTTCTCTTTCTGTGAGTCTAGAGTCCTCAGCTGCTCTATTTCTCCATGTCCTCCTCTCTGCCTCTATCTCTGGTGTGCTGCTTTTCTGGGTAGGGTCTCACATTCCACTTGTGCTCTTCTCCCTTGATGGCCTTACAGTCCTCTGTTCCTGAAGTATAAGATTAACCCACAGCACCACAAATTTGTCACTATTTTTTAATTGGTGATTTCTATAGTTTTGGGATTTACATTTAGATCTTTAATCCATGTTTATCTAGTTTTGTATATGGTGTGAGATGTGGGTTTTGTTTCATCCTTCTGGACAGTGATATCCAGTTTTGCCAGTACCATTTGTTGATAAGATTATCTCTTCCTCATTTCATGTATTTTGACTAATTGTCAAAGATCAGTTGACTGTACGTGGATCGATTTACTTCTGGGTTCTCAATTCTGTTCTACTGATCTATATATTTTCCATTGTACCATTACCCGGTGTTTTGATCACTGTGGCTGTGTAGTAAGTTTTAAAATCAGTGAGTGAGAGCCCCCCCTCCCATTTTGTTCTTTTTTTAAGCAGTGCTTTGCTTATCTAAGGTCTCTTTTCCTTCTATATAAAGTTTGTGATCACTTTTTCCATCTGTTCAAAGAACGTTTTTGGAATCTGAATTGGGATTGCACTATATCTGAAGATTACTCTGGGTAGTATTGACATTTTCACCATGTTAACTCTTCTTATCCATGAGCATGGTTCATTCTACCATTTTTGCAAATCTCTTTCAGTTTCTTGTAGTAGTGTTTTGTAGGTGTCTGTGAAGGTCTTTTGTTTCTTTGGTTAGATTTATTCCTAAATACTTCATCCTTTTAGTGCCTATTGCAAATGTTACTGTTCTATTAATTTCCTTTTCAGAGCTGTCTTTATTAGTATAGAGGTATCCAACTGAATTTGTATGTTAATTTTGTACCCTGCCACTTTGCTGAATTTTTCAATGAATTACATTAGTGTATTTGGGATTTTCTATGTAAAGGATCATATATCTATAAATAGAGAAAGTTTTACTTCTTATTTGCCAATTTGAATGCCATTGATTTCCCTTTCTTGACTTATAACTCTTGCTAAGACTTCCAACACAATATTGAATAGAAGAGGTGATAAAGGACATGCTTTCAGTTTCAATTCATTGAGAGAGATGCTGGCTGTTGGTTTTGCATTTGTTGTTGTTGTTGTTGTTGTTATGTGCCATCGAGTTGATAGCGACCCCATGCACAACAGAACGAAACACTGCCCAGTCCTGAGTCAACCTCACAACTGTTGTCATGCTTGAGCCCATTGATGCTGCCACTTTGCCAATCCATCTCAACAGGGGTCTTCCTACTTTCCTCTGACCCTATACCTTACCAAATATGATATCCTTTTCCAGTGACTGGTTCCTATGACAATATGTCCAAAGTGGCTGCACTTCATCCAACACAATATGGCTGCACTTCATCCAACATTGCCCCTGGCCTTATTGTGACTGATGATGTGGAGCTTTTCCATTGTCTCTTTCCACAGACATAGTAAATTTGATTTCTGTGTATTCCATCTGATGAGGACCATGTTTACAATCATCTTTTATGCTGTCTAAAGAAGGTATCTGAAATGAATAAATCATTGATTTTGCAGAATTCTCTCTTGTGATCTCCAGCATCATTTCTATTACGAAGGCCATGTTTTCCAACTACTACTCCTTCGTCTTTGTTTCCAACCTTTGCATTCCAATCAACACTAATGATCAATACATCTTGACTGTATGTTTGATTAATTTCAGATTGAAGAAGTTGGTAGAATTCTTCAATTTCATCCTCACTGGCTTTAATGGTTGGTGCATAAATTTGAATAATAGTGGTATTAACTTGTCTTTCCTGTAGGCACATGGATATTATTATAAGGCCCAATTACCCTATAGTAACTAATTTTTAAGAAAGGATCAGGCTGAAGTGGGAAAATTTTTAGCATCAACCACTCCTCTGGATGCAGAAATCCCCTTCTCACCTTAACTCTGGCTAAATTTGGCTTCTGAAACATTGCTTAGGCAAATTCCTCACATCTGAGTGAGCCCACCTGACTCACAGGATACTGTGGCCAGCGGCCAAGAGTAACCTTGAGAACAGCTGGCCAAAGTTAATCTTGAAAACTAACTGTCCCAGTAGATGTACCCCTAGCCCCAAGTTAATCTTGAGAAGTAACTGTCCCAGCTGATGTACTCCTAGCCCCCACTCTAACAGCTCGTGCATACATCATACCCTTGTACAAGATAATGTCAGACTCTTTCAAATACTCTTTGAAAAACTGGGTCGGGGCTGCAGTTTTTCTTGCTTTTAGGGAGGCTGTAGTCAGTGGCCAGCTAATAAAAGCTTCCTCATCGATCCTGAGAGTCTTGAGTGGTCATCTGGGTAAATTGAGACACAACATTATCCTATCACAGATAGTGTTGTACCTTATGACTGATTTTGATATGTTGTTTTTGACAATGAATGCAACACCATTCTTCTCCAATTTGTTATTCCCAGCATAGTAAACCATGAGGTTGTCAGATTCAAAATGGCCAATGCCAGTCCATTTATGCTCACTAATGCTTAAGATATTGATGTTTATGTGATCCATTTCATTTTTGACAATTTCAAATTTTCCTAGATTCATACTTTGTACATTCTATGTTCTGATTATTAATGGATGTTTAGAGTTGTTTCTCTTCATTTTGAGGTATGCCCCATCAGCAAATGAAGGTCCCATGGGCTTTACTCCTATGGGCTTTAATCCACTCATATCATCACAGCCAACTGTACTTTGAGGAGGCAGCTTTTCCCCAGTCACATTTTAAGTGCCTTCCAACCTGAGGGGCTCATTTTCTGGCACTATATCTGACAGTGTTTCTCTGCTATTCATAAGGTTTTCAGTAAGTATATATTCAGAAGTAGTTTGTCATTCCTTCTTCCTTGTCAGTCTTCCTCTGGAAACTCATCTGAAATTTGTCCACCATGGGTGACTCTGCTGGCATTTAAAGTATCGGTGGCATAGCTTTCAGAATCACAGCAACTGATAAGCCACCACAGTAAGATAAACTGACATATGAGTGATGGTTGGTTTTGCATATATGCGATTAATCATGTTGAGAAATTTCCCTTCAACTCCTACTTTGTTGAGTATTTTTATTAGGAATGGGTGTTGGATATTGTCAAATGCCTTTTCTGCATCAATCTATAGAACCATGTGTTTTTTTTCTCCCTTTTTATTTGTGTTGAATTACATTGTCTGTTTTTCTAATATTGAACTCTCCTTGCATCCCTAGTATGAATCTCTTTTGGTCATGATACACTGTTTTTCTGATATGTTGTTGAATTATATTGGCTAGGAATTTGCTGCAAATTTTTCTATCTATATTCATGAGGGATATGGTCTATAATTTTCTTTTTTAGTGATGTCTTTCTCTGGTTTTGGTATGAGGATGATTCTTGCTTCATAAACTATTTTTACGAAGTTCTCTATATTCTGGGATAGTTTGAGCCTAATTAGTGTTAACACTTCTCTGAAAGTTTGGTGATATTTACCAGTATAGCCATCTGGGCCTAGACTTTTTTGGTTGTGACGTTTTGTAAGACTTGATCAATTTCTTCTTTTGTTATATGTTTGTTCAAGTTTTTTACTCCCCTCTGTGTGTCAGATTAGGTAGGTAATGTTTTTTAAAAAAATATATCAATTTCCTTTAGAATTTTAAATACTATAACTCTTCATAGTACTCTGTTATTATCCGTTTTCTTTCCATTGGTTCTGTTGTGACATCATCTATGTGGTTTCTTAAGCATGTTATTTGTGTCATCTCCCTCTTTTCTTCTGTTAGATTTGTTAATTTCATCACTTTTTTCATAGAACCAGCTTCTTGTCTTGTTGATTTTTTTCTATAGTGTTTCTGTTTTTTAATCTCATTTGTGCTCTAATCTCTATCATTTCTTTTCCTCTGGTGACTTTGACTTTACTTTGCTGGTCTTTTTCTAATTGTTAGAGATGCTGTTTTAATATGTTGATTTTGGTTCTTTCTTCTTATTGAATGTGTGCATTTATTGCAATACATTTTCCTCTCAGCACTGCTTTTTCTGTGTACCAACTGTATTTTAATTTGAATTCGTTTATAGGTAGTTTTAAATTTCCTTTTCCATTTGTTCTACTACTCAGTAGGAGTCCTGGTGTGGAGTCTCAGGATTAGCACTCAACATTAGGTCTGTTTGAATGGCAAAGTTGGCAGTTCAAACTCACCAGCTGCTCCTTGAAAACTTTATAAAGGGCTGCTATGACTCAGAATTGATTCAGAGGCACTTAATAACAACAACAACTCAGTAGCTTTCAAGCACTAAGCTTCCAGGTATATGATTTTATTTCCTTGATCTTCCTTTTGTTGATTTCTAATTTTATAGCATTGTGATCTGAGAAAACGTTTTGCAGTAGTTTATGTTTTTACACTTATGGAGATTTGTTTTGTGGTCTAATACATCGTCTCTTCTGGAGAATGTTTCATGTGCACTGGAAAAGAATGTGTATTGTGCTGTTGTTGGGTTGAATGCTTTGTATACATCTATTAGGTCCAGATGGCTGATTGTGTTGTTTAGTTCCTCTGTGTCTTTGTGGAGTTTCTTTCTTGTTCTATCCATTTTCAAAAGTGGTGTATTAAAATCACCCACTATTATTGTAGATTTATCTATTTCTTTTTTCCAATACTATTAGGGTTTGCTTTATTTATTTTGGTGCTCTTTTTTTTTTAATGTTTTATTGTGAATTATGTGATAGTTTACATTGTGAGAACATTAATTTTACATTCATTCTATCATATATCATCTCATTGCTACCCCCTTTTCAACATTCCAACCATGGCTTAATCTCTGTATCCCAGAACCCTGTTGTTCCCAGATTGTGCATATATCATTATTTACCTCTGTCTCACTTAGCCCATTGAGATCTGTCTAATTGTTCTCCCATCTGCTTTGTTCTCCCATTCCCATCTCGCTACTTGTATATTGCTCCCTCCCTAGCACCCAATCTATCCTATGTCTAATCCCTGCCCTGTGCTCCACCTTCCCCTCCCTCCACTCACCCAACCCCAACATCCCAATAATCAAGAAAAAAATCCCCCCCACCGCACTTTAGTATGGGTTCTTTCCCTTAGTCTTTTACAGTAGTGGTCCTATGCAGTATTTCTC
>NW_006408638.1:8495718-8520759 GCF_000296735.1 Chrysochloris asiatica | reverse complement strand
TAAAAATTAAAAAAAAAAAAAATTCTGTAGCCTAATATGAGGTCTCTTTCCCTCCCTACTGCCCTATCCTTCTCTTTCCCGTGTTAAAAAACAGAACAAAAAGCAAACAATAAAAGTTCCAGGCCTGCTCTTGGGCTGAGTATCTGTTGGCCGTTTGGTTTTAAGTGGATACTGTCTCTTTAAATTTTGAAGAGCTCTATGCACATGCGTAGTAGAACTCTCCGAGGGTGGGGCTGGAGTATCCACTAGCTCAGGCACCCCTATAGTTACCAGAATGGAGGTATGCAGACAGCAAGGAATCAATGAAAACACACCAAAAAAAAAAAAAAAGAAAGAAAGAAAATGAATGTCCACACCTCTATCTCTGCAGCTTCGTCAGGCGTCCGTGGCTGCTCTGATCCTTTCCCCGCTTGGCCCCACACAAAATGGCGGCTCCTGGAGCAGCTGAGCATCCCGAACCAGGAAACAGTGGATTTCTTGCTTCTGCCACAAACTCCCCAGCTGTAAGTCTTCCAATCTTCTAAATATTCCTTTATATGTGGTTCACAGTATTGGGACCATTCCCTGAGCCTTCTTGGTCCTGTATTCTGTGTTGTTCTCAGCAGAGCTCATCACTACACTTCCACCCGATCCACCTATTTTGGTTCTCTTTCATTGGGAACATCTATCTTTCTTATGATTATGTCCTCTTGTACAATTGACCCTTTAACCATGAGATAACATCATTCTTTGTCTCTTTTGCTGGTTTTTGCCCTAAAGTTTATTTTATCTTAGGTTAATATTGCCACTTATACTCATTTTTTACTGTGTATTGAGTGAAGGCTTACAGGGCATATCATCAGTTTTACATTCAGCAAACCATTGTAATGACTACAATCCACACGATGCACCCTTAGCTAATAGTATTTACCATTATTGCCTTTTTTGTTTTTGATGTACACATACCACAATGAAAATATATATTCATTTAAGTGTCATTTTTTATTGCAATTAGCTTGTTATGTTTTATCCATCTTTTAATTTTTAATCTGTTTTGTCTTTGTTTTTTTTATGTTCTCTTGAAAACAGCGTATTGAAGGATCCTGTTTGCTTATTCATCCTGCTGATCTTTGTCTCTTGACTGGTGCAATTAATCCATTGACATTCAGTGTAATTATCAAAAGCTATGGATTAATTGCTATCATGCTGCTTGCTTTTTGTGTTGCTGCTGTTTTTTTTGGTTCTGTATGCATTCCTTTGCTGAGTTTACTTTTTTTGTGTGCTTTTTCTTGTCAGTATCTTCTTAGTTTTAATGTTTCCATAATTTTCTTGGATCTTCTGTTGCTTGAATTGATGTGGAGATATATTAAGTTTCTTTGCCGTTATCCTGCATTTTATTAAGTTCTTCCTATTTTTATGGCAGTCTGTTTTATTCTGAGATTTTCTTGATCTCCTCACCACTTGGATCTCTTTTACTATACTTTTCCCTTCTTTCATTTTGTATATGTCCTGATCATAGACTGGACTTCCATATACCCTAATGTCATTCTTGTAGCTTTGTTGTGCTCTATTCTCTACCATCTCTGGACTGAATTCAGGGTGGTGTTGCCATGTATGTCAATCTCTGGTTGCTGTCTGCTTTTGCTGGTTCTCAGTCCAAAGAACTGCCTTTACTACATTTTAAAGCATTGACTATGCCTTTATAAAATCCTTAATTTCTGTTTATCCTGAAATGTTCTTATTTTGCTGTTCCATTTGATTGACAGCTTTGCTGTGTATATGATTCTTAATTGGCAGATTTTTTCTTTCAGAATTTTGTATATGTCTTTCCATTGTCTTCTTGCCTGCATGGTTTCTTCTGAGAAATCATAGCTTAATCTTATTTGTTTTCATTTGTGGGTAATACTTCTTTTTTCCCTAGCTGCTTTCAGTATTCCTCTTTGTTTTTTATTTTGGAGAGTTTGAATATAATATGTCTTGGTGATTTTCTTTTGGGGTCTATCCTGCTGGGGTTCATTAAGTTTCTTGAATGCTTATCTTCTCACCCTTCAAGATGTTAGGGAAATTTTCTTCCACCAGCTCTTTGACTAGCTCTTCTGTGATTTTCTTTGTCTCTTCCAGCTCCAGAATTCAAATTAGCCAGTTTATTCCTCTTCATGTTGTCCCACATGAATCTTAGGCTGTCTTCAGATTCTTTTCATTCATTCTTCGAGTTTACTGATTCTGACTTCTTATCCCTTCAGTTATACAACTTTACCCTTTCAGTGTGCTCTTCGTTTCTGATATTTTGGCATTAATAATCTGGATCTCTTTTGGTAGACTTTGTATTGATTCTAATGCAATATTTATTTTGTTCAATTGTTCCTGTAGCTCTTTTCTGACTTATTCCTTTTTTTCCTTGAATTTTCTGTGGAACATCTGGATGCACCTAAATATCATTCTTCTAAATTCCCTTTCAGATAATCCTAATGCCTTTTCACTCTCCCAACTCCATTTCTAGCTCTTCTTCTTGGTCATTTGTTTGAGCAACTCTATCTTGTTTCTGTATATGAGCAGACATTTTCTGTTGCTTTTTTGCCTTGTGGTGTTGTTGTATTTGTACTAATTAGATAAATGTATGATGATGTATTCTTAAGAACACTTTAATTGCCTCCTGGGAGGTGTGCTCAGTAGATGGGCTTCTCACTTCACTGCTCTTATAGTCCCCTTCAGGGTGTTTTTAGCAAGAATTGGTTGTAGACACTGCTCTGCTGTACAGCAGTTGGTTTTGTCTCTTGCCCTATTGGTGAGGTTTTATAGGGTGCAATTGGCTGTATGGCCACAGTTGTTGTCTCTTGTCAGGTGAGCCACAAAGAGAAACTCTCCCACAAAATAGAAGCAGGCCAATATTCAAGACTAAACACTAAAGTCAAGTGTTATAAAAACCCCAGGAAAATATATTTGAAAAGGCAGGAAACCCAGAAAAAAGCAAGGAGAAAAAGAAAAATTGTGAGAAAATATGAGTAATTCTTATGTGCCACTTAACGAACTCTTGTCATCATAGCTGAGGAATTCCATGATGTTCCCATTGTGCTAATGTATTCTGGTCTTCCTTTTCTCCTCTCCCCTCAAGTTTGTTTATCTGTCTCTCATAGTGAAAACCAGCTCATGGCTGGCCAGATCTGCTTTGGAATTCTCCTTACTTAATTACTTTCTTCTGTTTTCTCCTGCACCTGGTGCAAATTCTTCCCCCAAGCAGCACAAAACAGTGTCAATCATTTAGTGCATTACAAAACATTGTGTGTGCTGTTGGGCTGTCCCTGGGGGTGTTTTACTAATGCAAATCTCCTCCCTCTGGTAACCAGTGTGAAGATGAGTAGGCAGAGTAAAAGAAAAAACATGATAAAGAAGAAAGCTATTTTCCCTCTCCCTTAGGAGCTCTGGTAGCGTAGTGGTTACGAATCGGGCTGAAAACCTCAAGGTCAGCGGTTCGAAACTACCAGCCACTCCGCGGGAGAAAGACGAGGCGGTCTGCTCCCGTAAAGATTTACAGCCTCGGAAACCCTGTGCAGGGTCGCTATGAGTCGAAACCGACTCCACGGCACATAACAACAACAACATAGCCATTCTAAAATCCTTTCTTCTGGGGACTCTTAAACAATATACAGAATAAAACAATTTAGGATCAATTTAAAATCCTTTTGAATCTTAAATGTTATTGTTAAGAGAGTGCAAGAATAGAAACAGGATGATTATTTTTTCTTAAACGATTGCGTCAAGTAGGATATATATGTAATATGTAGACCTTGTTTGGAGTTATATACAGAACTGATTTGCTTGGCATCTAATGAATGTTAAATTCAAAACTAAAACTATAATAATGCTTTCCAAGTTCTAAGTTTTGTTACTCTGTTCTTTTATTCTTTATTCAATCAGTCATTCAGTACAAACAACATTTGAATGGAATATTTTAATGAATTAATATGTAACAGATTACAGAAAGGATAGATAAATATTGTTTGAATTGAACTGAAGGATAAAAATTGAAACATTTTATAAGCTTATCAATGTTTCATATTCACTATAAACTCTGAATTTCCCAAAATTTTACCCAAATAAAAGTTTGTTTTTTTTTCCAAAGATAAACTACTCTTCTTCTTTTCAACATAGAATGTTGAAGAGGTCATCCTATAGTGTACCTTTTCAAGAATATCCTGTTTCTAGGTGCCTTTAAAGGCTTTGGCATAAGCAGGCAAAATTTTCCCTCAGTTTCACAATACTAACAATACTAGTATATTTCAAAGTTTTCTTTTAATTTTTGTCAAATCCTTCTCTCTTTGCCTAAGCATGTATATCTCATTAGAGTAGATGTGCCATAATCTCAGTAAGTGAAAAATTGTTAAATTGACAAATGTATTTTGCTTTATAATTTTCTGGTGGTGAAAACGTCCTGATAAATGACAATCTCCCATTGTTCCGAACACCAAGTATAAAATGCTGTCTGTCTATGTCTGCATTTAGTATTGATTTTTCAAATGGAAAAGAATTTGTAAAAAACACAGGGGAATCAAGACAAGCTTTTAGACTCAGCATTACATTCAAGTGGAGAAGGCAGTTCAGAAGTGGTTTCAAACTGCCTGGAAATTACTGTGCAGTGTAAGGGGTTGGGTATCTATAATTTGTTAGTAAATCCAATTCTTATCATGAAACCTGTCAAATAATTGACACACTGTATAGGTTGCTTTGTTGTTTGTATCTGTGTTTGTATTTTGTTAAAACACTTTATAACCTTGTGCTATATGATCAGACAGTACAAAAGTTAAGTAATTTCATGAAGCTCTGGCCTCAGATCACCAGCAATATTTTTTCTCTCTTGTATCCTTACGTCTGGCCTGCAAAAGTTTTCAACTTGGAAAAACAACCTGGGCATAGTGTGAACAAAGGGGAAAGACTTGGACTGCTACTGTGGTAGACCAGTCTCTTTTCTTAAAAAAGGTAGCTAGGAGGTTAGTTTAATTGAATCATTTAGTGGCTGTATATTTTTAAGTGCTTTCCTGATACAGGGGCCAAAATCTATATTAACACCTTAGTCCTTAGCAACTCAGTCTCTCAAGTCAAGGAGCTTTGCCCACAAGTCTTCAAGGACTCAATACAGCTTGCTAAATAAATAACAATCTCACATGAATAGTGGCAGTCTAATGGATAATGTTGGATCAGTACTAGAAGAACAAAAGAGGAACTGGTACCCTTGATCAATTATCAAATGCCTCCTCTTGTCTCCGCCAATCCTGAGTCATTCATCTCTGTCCTATTTGATTTAGACTACAAATACATCCTTCTAAATAAGTGAACTGACTTGAGAATATTAATTTTAAAAATACTCTGACAAAGAAAAGGGAAGGGTAGTATGCTATTCAACTCCTAGTCTTCAGCACTACACACACACACACACACACACACACACACACACACACTCTTGCACCACTTCCATATGTCTGCCACACACAATTAGAAGCATTATATGAAACTAAATGTTCAGTGAACAGCATAGACGTTTCAAGAGTAAAAACTCATCATGGAAAATTCTCAGATACCTTATTGAGATTTGGTGTGAGAAAGCTACTTGTTTTCTATAATACTGATGTTCTCATGATCACTGTTTTCTAAATTTAATAAATTATTTGTCTCTATTATCTACATAGTTTGTTTCTAATCCAATTATTGCTGTTTCTCCTCCCTTTTCCTTATTATTATGCTTGGTTGCAAGGCCTACCTTTTTTATATAATGCCTCAGCAATTCATTTGAATATGTTAGCCATGAGATTTTTAAATTTGCCCAGATTACTCTAAAATTCAACTGAAGAAGGAAAATATGAAGTTCAGAAAATAGTAACAAAAACTATCATTTATTGCATTCGTATTGTGTGCCAAGTCAGGTATTAAATTATGTATTTTACATGTATTAAAGACAGTAGGCACTGAACCAGATAAGAATATATATTTTAACACTACAGTAGTTCTAAAAGTTTACCAGAATCAGTCACATACATATATGAACTAGATGTCAATTTAAGCGCTATGAGGAAGCCACATGCCTATATGTTTCTCCACTCAAAAATCTTTGAAATTTTACTAATCAAAATCCATTCTTTCGGTTAGGTCATTATTCCTTGACAATGTATTAAGCAGAATAAATCCCCTATGTGTACTCAAGCTCCTCTTTGCTAACTTCCCAAGTTTTCTTTTTCCTGATTCTCTTTGTCTTTATACTATTTTCATCACCTATAAATTATGACCCGGCTAACTCAGTTGGTAGAGCATGAGATTCTTAATCTTGGGGTCTATATGGGATCCTAGTGTGGTGCTATATAGATAAGCACTGGACTATGAACCACAAGGTTGGTGGTTTGGCAGTTCAAACCCACCAGTTGCTCAGCAGAAACACTATATAGGGTTGCTATGAGTCAGAACTGACTCAACGGCACTTAACAACAACAACATAAATCATGAGGCAATATTAATCTATAAAGATTACAGCCTTTGAAACCATACACAATAGATCTACCCTGTACTATGTTTGTTGTTGTTGTTAAGTGCTGTCAAGTGGGTTCTGATCCATAGTGTCCCTGTATAGGATTTCCAAGGAGCAGCTGGTGAGCTGCCAACCTTGTGGTTCAAATGACTTTGTAGTCCAGCACATTAACCCAGAGCACCACACCAGGGCTCTACTCTGTAAATAATGGAAAAGTTCCACAAGCTTTTTGAAGGTCTTTCCTGTCAGTAGAATGCCCAGGTATATTCTATACAAACTATTAACTTATTGACAAAACCCACAGCCAATGAGTCCAATTCAGAAAGACTCCTCTGAACTATGAGTTAAACCCAAACTGACACCACTAAATGTAGTGTATGCTATCCCTCCTGAAAACCAGTCATGTCCCAATTCTCAAGTCGACCCTGAGAGACAACGCAATCCATGCAGTTAGCAAGTCTCAAAGATAGATCTTGCTTCTACACCAGAACTGTTCTTGGTATTGAACATTCCTCTCAAACCCTGAGGTTTTTAGTAAGACACCAGATATAGGGATAGAGTGTAAACACTCTAGAATGGGCATCCTAATGTCAACTTGGAGTCCTGGTGTGGCTCTGTGAGAAAATGCACTAGACTACAAGGTCTGTTTGAACTGCAAGGTTCAAAATCACCAGTTGCTCCTTGTAAACCCTAAACAGGGTCACTATGAGTCAGAACTGACTGGAGGGCACATAACAACCACAATGTCACTCAAACCATACCTCCTATCCCATCCCTCTGCCCCTACTATGCATATTGAAACTCCTTGTTCTCATGCTTTAGTTATGCATATACTAAGAAGTAGCCAAGAGTCCCCTCCTCCCACAATGCATACCAAAACTCTTGGGTCTCTAGGAGGAGGCAGCAGCTCTGCACCTTGTGGAGTTTCTACCTTTTCTGTGTTCCACATACCACTCTTAACTTCCATGACACACTTAAAGCTTGTACACTCCATGTATACCCCAACCCTCATTTGGAATAACTTCACTGTCCAGTTGGCCACCACTGGAGACAGCTGTTTATATCCTGGAAATTAAGCTATCCCTGTTGGTAAACCATTTCTTTAATTTTCTTTCCTGGTAGCGTAGTGATTACGAATTGGGCTGCTAACCTCAAGGTCGGCAGTTCAAAACTACCAGCGGTTCCACAGGAGAAAGATGAGGCGGTCTGCTCCCATAAAGATTTACAGCCCAGAAACCCTATGTAGGGTCACTATGAGTCGGAACCGACTCCACGGTACTTAACAACAACAACATAATAAAATAATGTCTCTCTGATTGGTTCCTGGTCATTTTTCCAGTCTTTCAGCATCTACATATGCAGAAAACTCTTCCATTCTGGGTTTAGTCTCCAACACCAGATCAGGGTGTTGGACAAAGATTTTAATAATGTGACCTTATCTAATTTTTTTTTTTAATCTACGTTTCCTGTCATTGTTTTCATGTTATTTCAGGATTCCATGCTTTATTCTTATAAAGTCCACTCCTTGATTCCTGGGATACTGTTAACATACTTTGCATCCCTAGCCTTCAATTTCAGCAGTCAAGTCCATTCCTACAAGGCAAACTTTCTTCTTCCCATCAACTTCATGTTGTTGGACATAGACTCCTAACAAAGTCTCCCATGGAGTCCTGGTATGGCATTGTGGGTTAATGAACTGGAACTGCAAGGTGTTTGAATTGAGAAGTCAGAGAGAGGTTCAAGCTCACCTCAGAAACCCTATACAGGGTTACTATGAGTAGGAACCAACTTGACTGCACTTAACAACAACAACAACAACATAGGAAATCGCAGGACCAAGAGAAAACTACTCAGGAATAGAAAGTTTCTATAGGGAGAACCCAAAAAACATTGCTAATGAGTAATAATCTATGGAGTAGAAGCACAAAATAATTCTAGTTTTCAGAAATAATTAGAGAAATTTCTAACTAGATGAAAAAACAAAAGGCATTTTTGTTAGAACACTATTCTAAAGAACCCAATTGTCAAAATGATGAGAAGTCTGCAACAAAAAAGAGAATGAGAAGTTATTTGGAGAAATAAAGTTTAATACAAGAAGTCACTCCAATCAAAATGACATTCTTCTGAACCATCAATAACTCTCAGAACAGAAACTTTCAGAGGTCCAAATTCACTTACTTCTATGCTCCATGTGTCTAATGCAGGGAAATCCACATTGTCTTGGATATCTGTCAACCAGGATAGTTGTTGTTAGGTGCCATCGAGTCGGTACTGACCCATACTGACCTTATGCACAGCAGAATGTAACACTGCCTGTACTGGGCCAACCTCACTATTGTTGCCACACTTGAGTCCATCGATGCTGCCACTTGGTCAATCCATCTCATTGGGTGGTCTTTCTGTTTTTCTCTGACCCTCCACCTTATCAAACATGATATCTTTCTCTAGTGACTGCTTCCTCCTGACAATATGTCCAAAGTATGAGAGATGAAGTTTGGCCATTTTGGCCTCCAAGGAGCACTCTGGCTGCACTTCTTCCAAAATGGATCTATTGGTTCTTTTGGCAGCCCATGGCAATTTCAATATTCTGCTCCAACACCATAACTCAAAGGCATCAATTCTTCTATGTTCTTCCTTATTCATTGTCCAGTTTTCGCATGCATATGAGGTTATTGAAAATACCACGGCTTGGGTCAGGTGCACCTTAGTCCTCAAGCTGACATCTTTGCTCTTCAACTCTTTAAAAAGGTCTTATGCAGCAGATTTGGTTAATGCAATATGTCATTTGATTTCTTGACTGCTGCTTCCATGAGTGCTGATAGTTGATCCAAGAAGAATGAAGTTCTTGAAAACTTCAATCTTTTCTCCATTGATAAGAATGTTGTTTATTGGTCCAGTGGTGAGGATTTTTTTTTTTTTCATGTTTTATTGTGAATTATATGATATTTTACATGAGAGAACTTTTAGTTTTACATTCATTCCATCATATATCGTCTCATTGCCATGGCTCCAATCCCCTCCATGCATCATCAACCGACCAAAGGGTATACCCTATAAACTCGTCCCCACCACCCCAGTCTTCAGGACACAGTCCCTCTCCCTCTCTGGATCCAAAGCCCCCAGCCGCTTCATCACTCCACGTCATCGTCTCTGCCTCCATCTCGGGCATCGCTGCTTCTCTGGGTAGGGTCCCGCTCTCAGCTCTTCCCCGTTGATGGTCCCAGAGACCTCCACTCCTAGACTGGAGAGTTAATAACTCCCTTCCTTGCTACTAAATGTCTACCTTTTACATTTCCAACCCTCACAATCAGATCCATCAGACATTGGCAATGATATCCCTCATTTCACGGCCTCTTCTGAATCTGGCTTGAACTTCTGGAAGTTCTCTGTCAAGGTATGATTGTAGCCATTTCTGTATTAACTTTAGCAAAACTTTACTTACATGCGATATCAAAGAGATTGTACTATGATTTCCACATTCTGTTGGGTCACCTCTCTTTGGAATGGGCAAAAATATGGATCTCTTCCAATCAGTTGGCCAGATAGTTGACCACCAGGATTGGTCAACTGAAATTAAGCGCCCCTTGTATTGTTCAAAACACCCCTTCACTAGGCTCCTGTCCTGTGTGCATGTGTATAGGCAGTCCCTAGATTACAAAGGATATCTATTCCTGTATCTTGACGAATTTGTAGGTAAGCCAAGCCAGGATCATATGCTTCTTATTTAACCTTACTTTAATGCAAGAGTAGACATGGTAGTGCAGTGATTAAAACACTCAACTATAATAGGAAGGCCAGTACAGTAGTTTAAACCCACCAGCTGCTCCATGGGAGAAAGATGTGGCAGTCTGGTTCTGTAAAGATTTACTATTTTGGAAGCCCTACTGGACAGTTCTACTTGGTCCTATAGTGCTGTCATAAATTGGAACCAACTTGAGGACAGTGGATTTTTTATTTTGATCAGTATATTAAAAAGCTTGAAGCTTTTTCAATGATTTAAAAGCTGCAAGTGCAACAAGTACAGGTAATTGTGATGAAAAAAAATTGTTGAGAATAGGAATTTGTTAAATCCTTTCAAAGTGAGGGCAAATTTGTAGACCATTGAAGTATAAGTAGGAGTTGTCCTTGTATCTCAGATAATCCTAATCCAGGGTCTGCATATCACTCCCAATACCCATCAAGTCAATTCTGACTCAGAGATACCCTAAAAGATATAATAGAACTGCTACAAGTGAAGAGGACTTGGTCCATCACAACTGGACCAATAAATGGCATAATGATAAAAAGAGAAAGAAGTGGTGTGGCACTGTGGGTAATGCTCTGGACTGCAAGGTCGGTTTGAACCACAAGATCGGTGGTTCAAGCTCATCAACTGCTCCTTGGAAATCCTATACAGGTTGCTATGAGTCAACAGCAGTTAACAACAAAAAAAAAAAAAGAGAGAGAGAAAAAAAACATTGAAGTTGTCGATGACTTTATTTTATTTGTTAGGATACACAATCAATACTTATGGAAGCAGAAGTCAAGAAACCACAGGACATTGTATTAGACAAATTTGCTGAAGAATACCTTTTTAAAGTATTCAAAACAAAGATGTCAGTTTGAGAATTAAGGTGCACTTGAGACAAGTGTTTTCAACTGCCTCATATGCATGTGAAAGTTAGACAGCGCGTAAGGATGGTCTTAGAAGGATCAATGCATTTGAATTATGGTGTTGGAGAAGAAAAGTACCATGGACTGTCAGAAGAACAAACAAATTTGTCCAGGAAGAATTATAGCCAGAACACTCCTTAGAAGCCTGGATGGAAAGACTTTATCTCTTGTACTTTGGGTGTGTGTATTTATGAGGGTGTGTAGTCACTGGGGAAGGACATCATGTTTGGTAAAGTAGGGGGTCAGCAAAAAGATCCCCTACAATATGGATTGACACAGTGGCAACAACAATGGGCTCAAATGTAGCAAAAATTTTGAGGTTGTTGAAGGACCAGGCAATGCTTCATTCAGTTGTGAACAAGGTTGCTAAGAGTCAAAACTGACTTGAAGGCACCTAATAACAAAAATAGCAGTAATATGTAGATAGATAATCTATCATGACTATAGTCCTATAAAGTCCCATAAATCTTGATCTTCCTGATGCAACTTTTAGATAATGCTAAATATTTTCAAAAATTTAAATAACTAAAGTTACATATGAAAACAAATTTTCATTTATTTCAATTATTTCATATGCTTATGGAACATCAGACTGTTATTGTTGTGTACCCTCAAGTCAATTTTATTTATGGTGGTGGTGGTGGTTATGTGCTGTGGAGTCGGTTCCGACTCATAGCCACCCTGTACAGGGTTTCCTAGGCTGTAAATCTTTACAGAAGCAGAAAGCCTCATCTTTTTCCCACAGAACAGCTGGTAGTTTCGAACTGCTGACCTTGCTGTTCGCAGCCTGATTCATAACCACTACACTACCATGTTGTTATGTGCCGTGGAGTCGATTCCGACTCATAGCGACCCTATACAGGGTTTCCGAGGCTGTACATCTTTACGGGAGCAGAACGCGTAATCTTTCTCCCACGAAACAGTTGGTAGTTTCGAACTGCTGACCTTGAGGTTCGCAGCCCGATTCGTAACCATTACGCTACCAGAGCTCCTTAGCGAAACCAAATAGTGTTTCCAAGAACAGCTGGTTTGGTTTGAACTGTTTATATTGTGTTTACCAGTTAAGTGTTTATCCTACAGAGCCACACCAAAATACGCTATGCATAATTTTCCAAAGGAACATTACATTGGTCAGCTCAATGTTTCTATCTGTAAAATTAGAAAATAAATTATATATTACATCTCAAATACCCTGGAAAATCAATTATTTCTGCAGGAAGGAAAACAGGGGATCACAAAGAAATGCCAAAATATTAAATTAAAAATGTTTTACCAGTGACACTATGTGTTGAAAAATGTTATATTTATCCTTTCCATATGTAACTTTAGTTATTTAAAATTTTGGAAATATTTGCATCAGGAAGATCAAGCTTTATGCCAGCGTTTACATATGATGATTTTGTTTGCCTCCCATCAGAAGCAACCTTTTTTTGCATTTGAGGCAATGTTGGAAGAGGTAGCAGATCTTGTTATATGAATATAATAGAAATACTGATAGGTTGCTAGTGGAGGTCATTAAGCAGCCGGATATGAAAATCAATAAGACTGCATTTATGTAAGAGAAGGGTATTGAACAGAAAATTATAAGATGAACTATATTGAAAGAGGTTTGTGAGCAAGTTAAAGTTCTCAGAAGTCCTCTCTCATGGTGTGCTCAGAAATAACTACGGCAATATGCAGGAAAGCAGATGAAATTTGGCACCATTTCAAAGACTGCAGATTGGATGCTATGTATTTAAACTACATGTAATTGGGAAATTACAAATGAGTCTTTTAGATAAAAAATGTCAACCATTTCCTGCTGTGCTGCAATTGGTTTGATTTATAATGACTTTATAAATAGTCAAATAAAAGGAAATGTAGGAACTAAAATATTGGAGCAGAATAGAAAAAGATCAGCTTCTTAATTGCAAAGAACACCATTTCCTTTTTAATGGAAAATGATTGGCATTCAATTAAGATACATAATATAATAAATAAGTTTGCCCTTGTATTGCCATTCTATCAAAATGCAAAAAGGCCTATTGTGATAGCCCAAAAGACCAAGAGACAAAAGTACTAAATAAGTAACAGGAGGCAAAGTCTGACTTTGAAAAGAGAGAAGAAACAACCTAATTGCATTTTTTTTCACATTGTTCCAATGCCAATCTTTTTGTTCACTGATATATCTGCAGATAGTTTATTTTGCTTCTGACTGTGAGGTAATCAACATCTTGCCCCAGGCATAGCTGGATAGTCAACCTATGTTACTGTGCAGACTCAGTAGGGAGGCCCATAGTAAAAACAAAGCACTAGGATTTAAAGTGTTGACTAAAAACTCAAAGAAGGCAGCTTTGTGGGAATGCTGGATTTTCTAGGCAGTAATTGTACTAAATAACACAAAGGTACTTGGGTTATATAGTGATTGAGTCAATGAGCCAACCCACTTTCCATTTACATTTAAGTCTTTTATCTTAGAATTACCTCAAGCAATGACTCAAAGGCTCTTGCTGTTTAATGAAAACAGTTGCAAATGAAAGCACACTACTGTAAAATTTACCAGAATTTGGCATCTGTCTCAGGAGGCAATTTTGCATCAGTTTCTCTCATCAGAATTCCATGGCATGAAATGAACTGAATTTCTAATGTGATATTCTTTCTTTTACTTTAGGAGAAGACGTTGTTGTTGTTGTTGTTAAGTGCCATTGAGTCAATTCTGACTCATAGCGAACCTAGACCTTACACAGGGTTTCCAAAGGGCAGATGGGGAGTTTGAACCACATGCCTTATGGTTCAAATTAACCTTGGAGTTCAGTGCTTTATCCCACACACCATACCATAACTCCTTAGTGGTAGATTGTTGTTGTTGTTGTGAAGTGCCATCTAGTCAGTTCCAAACCATAGTGACCCTGGTGTGGCACTGTGGGTTAATGTGCCAGACTGTAAAGCCATTTGAACTTCAAGGTCAGCAGTTCAAGCTCACTGGCTGCTCCTTGGAAACCCTGTACAGGGTCGCTGTGGGTCAGAACCGACTTGAAGGCACTTCACAACAACAACATAGGGTTTTCGAGTAACAGCTGGTGAGCTTGAACTGCCACACAGCGCCACACCAGGACTCCTAGTGGTAGATGGCATCCCATAGTTAGCAATATAATATAGAATGGTCACCCAATTCTGAGTAAATTCTGAATATTCAAAAGATTTAGATATTTATTTAGTACTCCACCTACTTCCAGCAAGGCTTTTGTGTGAATTTTTCAAAGCTCTGAAGAGTCTTTTAAAGAGGAATTTAATAACACATGCTCTTCTTCTATCTAGTTTACTTCAGAGGAAATTCCTATTACAGGAAACAGATAACCCCTGAGAAACCTACACAATAGTCATCTCTTTTCGCAAGACCTATATGAAGTCATTTGATAAAATGGATATCGAAATTGCAAATGGAGCAGAGAAAAAAGCAATTTCCCTTACAAAACACAAATCAAAATAAACAAAAAATTTAAGCAAACTTTTAAATCTTTTATGTAAAGTCATCTTTTATGGCTACTTGGCAGCACCTAACAACAAGTGTTGGGCCTGGGACATTTGTGAAGCCACAGATAAGAGTTTTTTATGTGTATTGTTTACAAACACAGTTATGAACCTCCTGCATAGCTCCAATATCCATCTCTGCCTTGGTCCAAAAATGCTAACAGACAGCAGTCTGGTTATAGAATTATAAAAGTAACACTTTTGCTCTCAAACCATTTCAATAGCATTAAAATCCTTACTAAAGTTGGTCCAATCTGATTTTAGCCATGTTTGGCACAGTAGAAGGAGCCCTTTGATTGCTAATTAAGATTACAGAGAACCACAAACGCTGCTTCTTCAGAAGTGTGAATTGATTTTGCATGCACACAGTCAGTTGAAATTGACATATGAAAGCACTTCTATAGAACTCCTGACTTCTTCCTCAGAGGCATTTCCATCATCATGGCCATACTGCCTTGTTAGATAATTGAGGTTATTTGTTGTGGTTAGTGGTGTCACTTGTGTTACTCTTATCCCCTAGTTTCACACTGATCTGATCTTCCCACAGAACATAAGGAACATTAAAAGTATCCAAGTGACCTTAATTGATTCTTTAACTTCTTTCTATTAAAAGAAAGGTCTTTGTTTCTTCATACAGTCTAAGGTAACCAGAGATGACACACAGTGATTGGGGAAGGAGAGTAGAGACTCTTAATAGAGCAGTGCAATTCTTAAAGTAGACAAGAAACTCATTTGAAGTCATTTTATTTATTATTTCACACAGTCCTCTCTACACACCCTCTTTTCAGTGATCAAAGTTTTGTTGTTGTTGTTAAGTATCATGGAGTCGGTTCTGACTCATAGTGACCCTGCACAGGGGTTTCCGAGGCTGTAATATGGGAGAAAAATTCTCATCTTTCTCTTGTGGAATGGCTGGTAGTTTCTAACAGCCGACCTTGAGGTTAGCAGGCTGATTCGTAACCACTATGCTACCAGAGTTCCTTGGTCAAAATTTTACAGGCAGCTTATTTACAACAGAGTCCTGGAGTGATGCTGCAGGTTAACCCTTTGGACTACAAGATTGGTTTGAGCTGCAAGGTCGGTGGTTCAAGCTCACCAGCCACTCCTTGGGAAATCCCACACATGTCTCTATGGCAGTTAACAACAACAACATTTACAAGCGACTTGCATAATAATGTTGTTGAGCTTTAACTATATTCCATGTTTTCAGAGTCTCTGAATGATAATTTCTGCAAAGTCAGAATTTATTCTTCTATATATCTGTTAAAGTTGGCACAAGATTGGGAAGTGTTTCGTTCTGTTGTTCATAGGATTGCTAAAAATTAGTACTCCATGACACCTAACATCAATAACAATGTGTCTGTTACTAACAGATCAGGCAAATAAGTAAAGAAATGAATGAAGAGAGAGAGACAGGGATAAAAGGAGAGAGGGAGGGGCTGAGGAAGGCAGGGAGGGAGAGAGAAAGAAAGAAAAAGAGAAATGAAGGAAGGAAAAAAGAAACCTTGCGAGGCTTGAGTGTGGTGGTTTAATCATTTTATTCCAGCTCTCTGCTTTATCATTTTGACCCAAAAAAGATCTGGCCTTTCTCTTTGCTTTGCTGTTTTTAGCTGATAGCCTTATTATACTTCTAACTAATATCCCATGTGACATAATGAATCATTCAATGTCAAAAGCTTAAATACTCCCTCAAGTTCTGGAGGACCACCCAGGCAAGGTAATTAGGGAAGACCTTATTAGTGACTCAAAAGTGCTATAGTAAAAGGTGAAGTAGTGACATGGGGCTAAACCAAGCAGAAACCCAGAAGTGCTACTAGTTTCCTTCAGAAACTGTCCCCTAATGCCCACTTGGAACTACCACTTCTAAGACACACAATACTCAGACACACAAGGACACACTTTGCTTTTTTTTTTTTTATTGAATTTCAGAATGATTCCATTTAAACACACATATCTTTTCATTATCTTCAAATCTATGACTCCTAATTCCCCCCCCCCCATTCTGTTCACCCCTCTTTGGCTAGATGTTTGATAAATTCAAGTAAATGCAAGTATCATCTTAACCATGGAAATATTCTGGGCCATAGGTACACTCCAAACGTTTTGTGAATCCTTCATCTAATTAATGGGAGGTGAGTCTCTTAACCTACTGCCCAGGTCCTATGGCAGATTAACACTTTTGCTTTGATGGATCTTTTTAAGTACTCCTCTTGGGAAAGATATTTGAAAGTCACATTTAAATAAGAATCCAACAATTACTGAACATTAATTCTCTTCTAGTCTCAAATGCTATTCTGGTGAAGGTTATGGAGGCAAATTTAATGAGAGAAATACAGCATTATTTAGCTACTCCTGATTCTTAATATGCAGCAAATGGTTCTGGGTAATCTTTTTTTTTTTTTTTTTAACCTGTTCTAATGATATAGTGGAGTCCTGGTGTGGCGCTGTGGGGTTAACTGGCCAGACTGCAAAGCCGTTTGAACTGCAAGGTTGGTGGTTCAAGCTGCCCCTTGGAAACCCCATACAGAGTCATTATGGGTCGGAACCGACCCAACGGCACTTCACAACAACAGTGTTATAATGGAATCCTGGTGTGGCACTGTCGATTAATGTGCTGGACTGCAAAGTCAGTTTGAACTGCAAGATTGCAGGTTCAAGCTCACCAGCTGCTCCTAGGAAAGTCTATATAGGGTCACTATAAGTCAGAACCAACTCGATAACACTTAACAACAACAACAATGATACAATGGAGTCCTAATCTACCACTGTAAGATGAGTACTGGACTGCTAGCCAAAAGGTTGGTGGTTCAAATCCACCAGCTGCTCCTCAGAAACCTCATAGAGGGTCACTATGAGTCAGAACATACTTAATGGCACATAACAACAATGAGATAATGGATTTTCATTCAGATTGCAAATGTAGACAATGAAGTAAAAGGGCAAAGACCTAGAGTTCATAGAGGCGTATTCTTTCTCTTTACCCCAAATGCAACCCTTAGGGAGATAAAATCTCAATTTAAAAAATTATATAACTTACAATTTAATGTAATATAAAAAAAAAATTCTTTGTTGTCTTTCCCTTGTCTTATCCTCAGCCAACATATTGACACATTAGTACAGCAACAAAAACAAAAAACAGTATCTCTCTCTCTTTCTCTCACATAGAATCATTTCAGAAAAAGTAGACTCAAAGAGTGCAAGTAATTTGGCCAAAGATACACAGCTTTTCAGCAGTAAAACCTTGATGTAATACCATGTCTTTTGACATCTCAATATTCTTTCCCTATATGCCACTTATGCATAACATATGAATTAGTTTATTTTAAACGTTCTATACTAATGTATGGGGAACATGGTGGCTCTATAGGATAAGCACTGGACTGTGAACCACATGGCAGTGATTGGAGCCCACCAGCTGCTCTGAAGGAGAAATATGAGGCTTTCTGTTCCCACCAAGACTTGCAGCCTAGGAAACCTATATAGGGTCACTATGAATCAGAAACAACTGGACGACACTGATTTATGACAAAAACCTAAAATGCAGTAGGTTCAGATGCCAAAAAGAATAATTGTGGAATTGCAATCCACATACACTTTCTAATCTATATCATAAAACCTATTTATGTAATTAAAACAAAATGAAAATAAAAAATTTAAAAGGAAATAATTCTTAAGTTCTCCTATCCTTTAAAATATACAAAAGTTATACTTTCAGAAGAACAACCAAATACAAAAAATGACAGAGAAAGATTTTACAAAAACAAAATAATTGTCATGGATTGAATTGTGTCTCACCAAAATATGTGTCAATGAGGATGAGTTATGATTCTCAGTGGCTTGGCAGTTATGGAATGATGTAGCTGAGTTATGATTCTCAGTGGCTTGGCAGTTATGGAATGATGTAGCTGAGTCATGATTCTCAGTGGCTTGGCAGTTATGGAATGATGTAGCTGAGTCATGATTCTCAGTGGCTTGGCAGTTATGGATTGATGTAGCTGAGTCATGATTATCAGTGGCTTGGCAGTTATGGAATGATGTAGCTGAGTCATGATTCTCAGTGGCTTGGCAGTTATGGAATGAGGTACTGTGGTAGGTATGTGTTGATTCTCCATGATGTGATCTAATGTGATAAGCTAATAAAAGGACTAAGGCTGGAAAGCAGTAACTCAGGAGTCCTGTGGTGACACTGTAGGATAAGCACTGAACCAAAAGATTGGTGCTTCAAAACCTTCAGCTGCTCTTTGGAAACCCTACGTAGGGCCACTGAGTTGGAAACAAGTCATGCTACTTAGCAATGGCTGCAATAACCTTAATCCCATCACAACTCCTAATCTAATATAAGGGTGTGACCTGAAACATCTTTTATCTTATGAAGATAAAAGAAGAGAGAAGTGAGCATAGAAAGAGGAACCTACTACCACCTAGAAAGAAGAGCCAGGAGTGGAGTGCATGCTTTGGGCTTAGAGTTCCTCTACTTTGAAGCTTATAGATCCAAGGAAAGGTTGATGCCAAGACATATGGGAATCTCCAAGGAATTGTGGGTTTACAGATACTAAAAGAAAACAAGATCTGGCACTCTGGATTTGAACTTCTAGCCTTCTAAATTGTGAGAGAATACATTTCTTTTTGTTAAAGTTAGTCATTTATGGTATTTTGGTTATAACAGCACTAGGTAACTAAAACAGTAAATTTTAAATGCATCATTATAAACTTATTCTATTGTCAGGAATACAAGAGACCAATAAAAGAAGAAATAAGAGTATTGGTATATAAAACTGGACAAGTAGATGCTCTGAATAGCAAAATAGCTTATCTATTAAAAAGGAAAAGAGGAATATAATTCATATAATAAATGATGACAGAGTATTTGTCATCAAACATTGATTTTGCACTTAAGCACCATAGGGGACTTAAGTCAAAAAGCACATAGTTAAATTAGGCCAATGAGACAAGGCCAAAGAATTAGAAGAAAATGATTACAGAATTTTACAGTTAAATGAAAGGTTAGTTTTTCCTTCTATATATACATGAAATGCTAATATCTTCAATAAGAAACTCACAAATGTCTGGAGAAATTACTGCTTTCTCCCTTGGATGAGCAAATAGTATAGCTTGCTTCTAAGTATTGTACCAGTTGTCATCAAGTTGTCTCTGACTCATGTGTGTGAGAGTAGAACTGGACTCTGGAGGGCTTTCAATAGTTGATTTTGGGGAAATAAATCACCAGGTTTTTCTTACATGGCACCCATGAGTGGATTGGAGTATCTAATTTTTCAGTTATAAGCTGAGCACATTAACTGTTTGCAGTACCCAGGGACTCCTGTGGAGGTTATAGGTAGCATTAAGAAAGTCAATGCAGAGATAGAACTTCTTTGACACTCATCCTCAATGGAAACGGACTTTTAGATAAAGGAAGTCATGGATCACCTATTTGGCACATATTTACATCAAATTCTCAATGAGGAGAGGAGCCCTTACCTGGCCAATACAGAATTTGAATACCAGCTTCTAGAACTTTTATCAAATGTAGCTATAGCAATAAGAGATAGGAAATTTCTCAGGAAAATTTGAATGTCAGTTCCTGCAAACATTCTTGCTTAGGCTCAAAATTAGAATTGACAATACTTATAATAAATTTCTGAAATGGTTCTTCTTTATAATTACATATAATGCCTGTTGTTGGTAAGTGCCATTGAATTGATTCTGACCCATAGAAAGCCTGTACAGTGTTTCCAAGGAGCAACTTGTGGGTGTGAGTCACCTACCTTATGGTTCACAGTCCAGTGATTATCCTACAGTGCCACACCAGGAGTCCATACAATGCTGAGATAAAACTAAAAATTGCATCTTTCTCACCAAAAAAACACATACAATGCATCTATTTAATATATAGTTAAAGAATAAGACATATCCACATGGTAGACATTTCAATAGTAATCAATAAATATTAAAACAAAAAGGTACACAAACATACTTATTTTTAAAAAGTAAATCTTAAAGTTTTCCAGAGGTATCAGTTTTAACTTTTAGGACACATGCTAATCCAATCCTAGAAATTAACTAGAAAGTCCTCAGATGATTGTTGTTTTTGTTGGTAAGTACTGTTGAGTCCATTCTGACTCATAGCAACCTTGTATAGGGTTTCTGAGGAGTAGCTGGTGAGTTTGAAGCACTTACCTTGTAGTTCAAGCAGACCTTGCAGTCCAGTGCTTATCCTACAGTGCCACATTCTTATGTAGGCAATTCTATATACTAAGCAGCACAGGGGAGTATGGTTAAAAGGACATTTGAAGGATGGCAGTTATTTGAGGTATCACTGATTGTGATCTACCCTAATGCTTTGGTCAGATATTGCAGAAGAATGTAATTATTTTAATGCTGAATCCCTAAATATTGCTTACTTTCCATGCCACCTAGTGAACCCTAGTTACTGAGGATATACTGGGATTTGGGGAAAAAGCTGAGAAGATGATCTGTTCTCCAAAGACGAACCCTAGAAAAGTACACTCATAAAGGATGAACAAGCAGAACATTGTCTTTTCTCATAATTTATTATTGGAATGGGACACATGAAATATTCCTATGAGAATAGAAACCTTACTGAGAAGATCAGTTTTCCATGGTTTAGATGCTGGACGCCGGCCGATTATTGATGAGGAAACCAACTTTAGGACATTTTTGCTCATATCTAACCCCATGTCCTTATGTACACAGTGATGATGTATTTATGTCTTTTATAACACTCTCTCTCTTTTCTGCCTGTAGACTTTCCTACGGTTGTGGAAAAAATAGACAAATTATCCTTTCTGGGTTTGTGTTACATAATCCTTGAATCATGCCATGCTTACAAATATCATTAATCATATGCAACATTAGTCAGTTGAATATACTCATGGGTTTTATTAAAAGTCTCATCTCCATTTTGGGAGTGGGTAGAGTTGGAGGTTGGGGTAAAGTAAAGAATACAAGGAAGAAGAAGGTAAATGAAGCAATAACATCTATGAGTACATTCTCTTTCACAGGATCACAGCTTCCATTTCTGGAGCTACAGATGGTTTGTTGCCATTGAATTGACCGCAGCATGGCAAACCCAAACACAAAGGAACAAAATGCTGTCCAGTATATACCCAAGAATGGTTATGAATTAGATCATTGTGATCCATAGTGTTTTCACTGGCTTATTTTTGGAAATAGCTGGCTAAACTTTTCTTTCTTTTTATTCTTAGTACACTAAAATCTATTCAACAAAATAGAAATAAGCAAGCCTCCATGATTGATAAGTTGTGGCTGTATAGATGAAGAATTGAACCTAGGTTTCCTGCCATGGTGAGAGTGGCAAGAAAACACAAAAGGCCATCAGGTATAATGTGCAAGAAACCAAGAATCATAAGCACTTAGATCAGGGAATTGGTGTGCTTAAATACACAGTAACTACTTGAGGGGGCTTCAAGGTTTTTGGGAAAATTCCACTATCTTTTAACTCCATCGTTTCATGAACTTTCTGAAGTCTCCTGATATTAACAGAGGACAAAAAATGAAACTCCACAGCTAGATAAGTTAAGCACTCCCTTGTCTATGTTTTGAATGCACATATTATAAAACATACTGAACAGTAATTACTTGTCTTACTGTCTTCCTTCCCAAGACTGAGCTTCTAGTGAGGCTTTGTCTTATGTGTCTGTCCCCAGCACCTCAATAACACTTGGCACCAAACAGATGTTCCACAATGTTTATTGAAACAGAAAGCACGGATGCCTTTGGATGAGGAAAGCTAAAAAGGAGAAACAAAAGAGTAGTGATTTTAGTTTTGCATGTTATGGTTCTGCCTCTGCCAATAACCAGCAAAACCATATAATATTTCTAAGACTCGGTTTCTTTATTGGTGAATCTTTTTCAAGATTACTCTAAAATTGATTACTTTGAAAATAAAATCTAGTTTTTTGTTTTTCGAGTTTCATGGTAATACCTAAAATACCTTTTTTTTTTTTTTTTCTTTACTGGATTTAACACTTTTTAAAATGGCATATGTTAAAAAAATAATATTTAGTTTTTTATTCATCCTAGTAAATATACTAAGGATCTCTGGTGGTGTAGTGGTTACGAATGGGGCTGCTAACCTCAAGATTGGCAGTTCGAAACTATGAGTCATTCTGCAGGATAAAGATGAGGCTTTCTGCTCCCGTGAAGATTTACAGCCTCGGAAACCCTGTACAGGGTGGCTATGAGTCGGTACTGACTCCATGGTACTTAACAACAACAACAACAACAAGTAAATATACTAAACACTTAAACTACCGCCTCAATGAAAAAGTCAATAAATTGAGAAATACATTTTTATTCTTTCCAGTGTGCAAACATACTATTTTAACCGCTCCCATGTAGAAAGAGTGAGATTTTTTATTCTTTTGCACAGGCTTAATTTTTGATGATTTCATTTGAAGAAAATTACTGGTTATGCCTTTAGTTGATGAGCTCTATTAATCTCCCAGGTGATGCCTTTGTAAAGGAAAATAAAAATTGCAGGTATCTTGAATAGTTTTATTCTTCCAAAGATGAGGGAGTTTAGTAAAGATTAGCAGCATTTAAAATGAATTGTATAAGGGCATATTTATTTGTTTAATTATCTGTGTAAGCCATAGCATAATGAAAATATTGTAATTGTGGCACTTTTCAAAGAAACACTAGGAGAAAATTGTAAACATTATGGATGGGGAATTATACACACAAAGACTAATAGCTACAATAATGTTATTCAGAACTATGCTGGTAATTTGCCCCTTAGGGGGTAAATTTGGAAAAAATATGTATAAAAGGTTCAACCATGTGACTATCATTTAATGGATATTGAACTGCAAAAGCCTCACACACCACGTTGAACATTCAGTAATAATTATATCTTTTAGTTATTCTCCTGGTGGCTTCTCTAGTATTTGTAATTGCCGTGTTCACAAAAACATTCTTTGTATGGCACTCTCCCAAAATATTTAAATGGACTGGTGGATAGAAATAGGATTAGCAATTAGAAATATTTGTTTTTTCAATATTTCATTACTCATTGTAAAAGGAAAAAAAAATTTACTAAAATGAGTAGTTGAAGATTTCCTGTCTTGAGACCTGCAAATTTCAGCTGGTAAAGTCTTGTTATTGTTTTACTTGGGGATTGTCAAATGTATTAAAGAAAATGGCTTGCCAGAAATGCAACCTATGTTTGGACTATCAGAATAATATATGTTGGCAAGGAGTTCTGGTTATGAGTCAGACTACTAACCTTAAAGTCAGCAGTTTGAAACTACCAGCTGTTCTGTGGGAGAAAGATGAGACTTTCTGCTCCTATAAAGATTTATAACCTCAGAAACCCTATGCAGGGTTGCTATGGGTCGGAACCAACTCCACAGCATACCACCATCACCATCACCATTCTCAACTTGACAATTCTTATCCATTTTTCACTCTTCTTGTCCTACACTCTGCTCCATAAGACTGACCATGTGCATTGCATATTGGGAGTCAACAGCACATGATTAAAGACACCGATACCACCTATATGTCAGTAGCCAGACCTCTCAAGGAGTGCAGCTTCTTTTGAGGTAGACCTTCCTCCATGGCTCCAGATCCCACCAGGCTTCAGTAACTCTACTTATATTTCTTACACATTTTATCCCAGATGAGGTAATCTTATTGTTGCTAGAATCAGACACCATCCTTATTTTTCTATGAGATAGTTAAGGTGTTCTGTCAACTTGACTGGGCCTGGATTTAAGACATAATAATAGCTCATGTCCAGCATTTAAGACATAGTAATCGCCAGCATAGTGGTTACCAATTGGACTGCAAACTGCAAGGTCACCAGTTCAAAACTACCAGCTGTTCAGCAGGAGAAAGATGAGGCTTTCTGCTCCTGTAAAGCTTTACAGCCTCAGAAACCCTGTACAGGGTCGCTTGGAGTTGGAACCAACTCCACTGCACATAACAACAGTCTCCCCTGATGAGATATCACGTAACGATGAGATCTGCTATGAGCAGTCAATTAAAAGGAAGTTTCCAAAGCTTGTGTGTTATTTTCCAGGTCTTGGTCCTTCATCTGGCTCATCATCTGACTCCAGTTCTTTAGACCTGAGCCAGTGGCCTGCCAAATTACCTGCCAATCCTGGAAGTCATCAGCAGTCTGCCATCTTACTTGCTGACCTTGGATTCCTTCACTTCTGCAGTTCTGAAGTTTGCTGTTCTTCATTTCATTAGTTTTTGTAGCATGTGAGTCAGGAGAAGCCTTCAGGCTAACATTTAAACCAAGGACTTTGAACTCACTTGCCTAAACAATTGTGTTTATCATTTCCTTGATATATACTTCTCTCTCTCATATATATATGAAGTTTATCTATCTATCTATC
>NW_006408638.1:8494022-8494843 GCF_000296735.1 Chrysochloris asiatica | reverse complement strand
GATAGATAGATAGATAGATAGATAGATAGATAGATAGATAGATAGTTTGTTGTTATGTGCCATGGAGTCAGATCTGACTCATGGCAACCCTGCACAGGGTTTCCAAGGCTGTAAATATTTACGGGAGCAGAAAGCCTCATCTTTCTCGTGTGGAAGGGTTAGTAGTTTTCAACTACTGAGCTTGTGGTTAGCAGCCCGACTCATAACCACTACACACTACAATACCAGATATATGGAGTCTTGTGTGGTACTGTAGGATAAGCACTCGACCACTAAGTCTGCTTGAATGGCAATGTCAGCAGTTCAAATTAGTCACTTCTCTGAAACCCTATACTGCAGCGTCACTATGATTCCGGTCCAACTTGACAGTACTTAACAAAAACAATATATATATGCAGGGTTTCTATGAGTCGGAAAAAAAAATATATATTTTTTTCTTAAGTATCATCAAGTCGGTTCCTGTAAAAAATAAGAAAGAAAGAGATTAGGAGAGAAACATGGCTTCAACAGCAGAGGTTTATTGAGAGTAAACCTGGGGGCTCTCAGTCATGAAAGACCAAGAACCCTCCTGTTTCTTACAGACTGGGGTATTTAAGGTGGTGTGGTCCTAGGTGCAGTTCTGGGGAGTTTTCAATGGGCAGGGTTATGGAGATTTTCCTGAAACCTGACACTACCAGGGGAAGGGTCTCTTAGTGCAATAAAGACTTAAGCTTTCTGGAGACTGGAAGCTCAAGCAGGACTTGTTGTAGCTGCAATGTCATTTTGTTGATCAGGATCAGGGTCCTTAAGTTCTGATCCATAGCAATCCTGTGTAGAGTTTC
>NW_006408638.1:8491571-8493496 GCF_000296735.1 Chrysochloris asiatica | reverse complement strand
TTCCAAGACACTGTGACAAATACACTTTACAATAGTTAACAATGGATGATTTTTAGCATTTTGAGTTTTTGCATGATATTGAAATTGAGTTGAGCTGTTGGTCAATTACAGACTAAGTATCACTCTTACAGTCTCTCAGTGCACTGTTTCTTTATATGACAATGCAATGTAGTGGATACTGGGATGCTCTTCCCAAAGAGATGAATGACTACATAAAGTGGGGATTCAAAGTCATGGCACCTTGTCTCAATTTGAGGTAACTACAAAGGTACATCCCAACTCAAATGATCCCTTTAGAATCCTCTGATGAACTCATTACCTACTTCATATGAGTCAGCTTCTCTCTGTGCCAAATCTTGCAAATATATCTCCTGAGACCAGCCCAAATAAAAGTTCTGTATACAAGTCCTAGTGAGGCGCTGCGGTTTAATGCATTGGACTGCAAAGTCAGCTTGAACCACTAGGTAGGCAGTTCAAGCTCACCACCTACTTTTAGGAACCCTCTATACGGTCGCTATGGGCTGGAACTGACTCAATGGCACTTAACAACAACAACAACAGCATATAACTCGCAGTTATAGGATCTTTTTTATGAAATCCAATCTAAGTCAGATAACAACTGGAGTCAGCCTATGTGTGATCTAGTACAGGGAGATAGCTAAAGCCCCACCCAAACTCAGCAAACATTCATCCCATAACTATATGAATCACATTCTCCTATAGTATCTCATAAAAAAAAAATTATGGTAGACACTAGTGTTGCTCTCAGTGAATTTGAAATAATACCTTCTTACTTCTTGTGTTCCAAATTTTATTTATTAGGCACCCTCAAAGAATGGGTTTAGTCTTCAAGAAATTGTTTTGTTCCCTAGGGAGCTAGGTGATAATCTGGGCTGTGCTAATTAGTGTTATCTCCCAAGTGATTTCTTTTGTTTTTAGTCTTTATTCTTCCTTGTTTCAGAGAATGAGACTGGTTTTGGATGTTGTAATGTTTTGCTTCCATGGAACTAATACAGAGCATGAATTTCCATCTGAGGCAACCAACTTGTTAATGACTGTGGAAGATGAGGCAAGTCAGTCTTCATAGACATCTGTTCTAAAGCAAACATTGATTAAAAACCAGTTAGAAACAGTTTACAGCTTGAATTGCATAACCAAGATCTTCAGCAGGAACAAGTAAGGACAAAAGCAGGTTAGCTATCAATAAAGGGAATTCTGGGTAACTGATACAAAATTCTTTGGATTTAGAGTCTCACCTAGGAGTGTGTTGATGAGGGTGTTGTTATTGTTAGGTGCTGACAAGTCAGTTCTAACTCATAGTACATGAGAACTGAATACTGCCTAGTCCTGCACCATTCTCACCATTGTTCCTTTGTATGAACCCATTGTTGTCGTCATTGTGTCAACTATCTCATTGAGAATCTTCCTCTTTCTCCATGACCCTCTACCTTATCAAGCATGATGTCTTTTTCCAGGGACTGGTCCCTCCTGATAACCTGAGATGAAGTCCTACCATCCTCAATTCTAAGGAGTATTCTGGCTATTCTTCCAACCCACGTTTATTTATGTTTCTGGTAGTTCATTGCACTTTCAATATTCTTTACCAACACCATAATTCAAAGGTATCAAGTATTCTTTAGTTTTCCTTATTCATTGTCCAGCTTTCACATGCATATGAGGCTATTGAATATACCATGGCATGGGTCAGGCACACCACGTTAATCTTCAAAGTGATATCTTTGCTTTTTAACACTTTAAAGAGATCTTTTGCAGCAGATCTGTCTGATGCAATTTGCTGTTTGATTTCCTGACTGACATTTCCATGGGTATGGATCCAAGTAAAATGAAATCCTTGGTGAGAATCTCCCTCACTTTTATTACCATTAAATCAATTCCACCCAACTCATAGCGACCCTGTATAGAGT
>NW_006408638.1:8485888-8491326 GCF_000296735.1 Chrysochloris asiatica | reverse complement strand
TGAACTGCCAATCTTGCTGTTAACAGTCTAGTGCTTATCCTGCAGCACCATACCAGCACTCCTTTTGATAAAGGTACACTGGCAAAAAAAAATCAAAGACTACTTTCACCATCAAAATCCCTCTTTTTCCAGTGATTCCTGGGGCAAAAATGGTTAGCTATGTTGATGACTTGCCTCTCATAAGAGCCAGGTAGTCTCAGAGATGATGCAAGTTCCTCAGTACAAGCTGCTGCTATTAGCTAGAACAGAAAAGAAAAACAGAGCTTTGGCAAGGATAGGTGGGATGAGAGATGAGGAAGGCAAAATAAAGCAGGTCAGCACAGAGATTTAAATAGTTAGAAATGGAGATCAGTCTTCAAAAAGAATGCCATAATAATATTCAAAGTGATAACAGGATATCTGAAATTGCCTTTAAATGGATAATGACCACTAAAAAGATCAATAATAATTTTAACTTTTCTCCTTATCAACCTCACACAACTCTCTGTAGTTTCTTTCCTCAAGAACAGTATGAAATGAAATTAAAACAGAAAGAATATGACCAAAGTTAATGATTGAAAAAGGCAACCAATGTCTTTGGAAATATATGCTTGAATATCATAGCTAAAATATTTTTTATTGGTTACTATGTCAGTGCTTGAAACTTCGCAGTAGAATAATGCAATATTCTTTGCAATAATGATAGTCTTGCTGTGACTTCTTAATACAAACAAAAGATACAAATTGCTCAATAACACAACGTGCTTGTTTACTTCCCATTCTCTTAGGCAGACTCTAGCTAAAGTATATCTATATATATTAAAAAGGTAATTTAAGGTTAGTCTTTCATGAAAATGTTATTTTAATGAATATTAAACCTATTTTATCTAATGTACATTTTAAATAAATTTAAATTAAGACTCCACTTTGAATTCAGGCTAATAAGTTAGCTTGACTCTAAATGCTTGTAATCCATATAGATTTTCACCAATTAGATACTACAGCAGGCTGGATTTAGTGGGAATAATCCCACAAGCAATGGAGATTCAGGAACACTAATAGAGCTACTCACAAAATAGTCTTAATGAACTACAACTAACTATAATAATCATTTAATAAAGTGGTTTCTGCCCAATTTAACTACATCTATGGAAATAATATTTTTAGGCAGAGATGACCTTGAAATCTTCTTTCATTTAAGGAACTCTAAATAATCTTTAGATCTTTTAATCTCATTCTATGAGGTTGCCATGCTTCTTCTAATGACATCTCCATGAGGAAAGATCGATTTGTGTTCTGCATTAGAACCTGAAATCTAAAAGCATTTGGTCTACAGAACGTTGCAGCCTACAGTCAAAACCTAACTTGATCTTCAGCTTTGATATAAATTCATATACTATCTTGAATATTTTACACTCTTCTGACAGGTGAACTGCGAAAACGACCTAGACAGTTCTGGAAAGCAGGGAGAAACAGTTTTGCCCTCAGGCAGTGTGCTTTTGAAAGTGGATTAAGAACCACTTCCCTAGTCAGCCCAGGGAAGAGAAATCTCCCTCTCTGGAATTTACATTAATGGAAACTGGGATACCAGGGTGTATGATCATGAGTCATGCACCAAATAAAATGGTCATAGTACCCTAGAATCAATCCTGTAAATTTTTCTAATCCAAATAGTGCAGGGATTCCAATCAGGATTCCTTTCCTGCTTCTGTTGTCTCACCTGTGATAGTGATGAGTTGATCTGCTGTCAGTAAAGATTTCATGCCAAATTTCCTTTGTTTTCCATCTTCTATAAGTTGCTACATATTTTTGAATCTATTAAACACTATTATGATCTCATGCAGATGATATACCTCATCCAGATGTTTTGTTTTTGTCTTTGTCCTGTTTAAAATTTGATAAAAGGGTCTCTATAAATTGCATTTGAATTTGGGGTCTTTTCTTCCCTGTAACAGTTCTTTCTCTATGGGAAGCCATTGACAGGTCTAGTGAAGGCATATCTGGTACCTTTGTGATACACTGTCTGCATACAAAGCCGTTCCTATCAAGGGTACTAACTGATAATGATTAAGTCAATTCCAACTCTTAGTTACCAGACACAGAGTTTCTGAGACTGTAAAACTTTACAATAGCAAACAGCATCGTATTTCTCCTGAAGAGCAGTTGGTGGATTTGAATCACCAACCTTGCAGTTAGCAGGCCAATGCCTAACCCACAATGTCACTGCTGTTGTCACTGTTAAGGGTTTCTGAGGAGTGGCTGGGGCGCTTGAACCACTGCAGTTCAAACCAGCTTTGCGGTACAGCACATTAACCCACAGCACCACAACAGGGCTCCAATAGGACTCCTTGATAGGAGGAAGGATTGTGGAAGCCTGAATTTTAAGGTGGCCATCAAGATTGCTACTTCATGGTATATATGCCCTATGTTCTCCCTTTCTCTTGATTATGAGTAACACCTATAAGTATGATCAAGTAGTCACTTCCTTGGTTAAGTGACAATAGTGGCAAATGTGATGAAGTGATCTGGTCCTGAAGAAGCAAAGGAACATTTTGTGGGGAGAATATGACAGAGAACGGCTGGAAGCCTTTAGGAGCACAATTATAAGGAATCTAATTCTGTTAATAATCATATGAATTGGAGGAGAATCCCGAATTACAGAAAGGAACGTAATCTAGCTGAAAACTTGATTTTAACCTTATGAAACTCTTAGCAGAAGACCTCATGTGATTCCGGATTCATGGATATTTTTAAGTGCCATGAAATTGGTTCTCATTAATAGCAACTATGTATGTACAGGGTATCCAAGGAGCAGCTGGTGGGTTTGAATCACTAATCTTGCAGTTAGCAGCTCAGTGCCTATCCTACAGGCCCACACCAGGAAACAGATTCATGGATACCGTGAGATAATAAATAGGTGTGGTTTTGTGTGTTTTTTATCTTTAAATCACTGAATTTGTGGTAATTTTTCATAGAGAAATAGTGGATTATTAGGGATGGGAAGTGGTATCAGGGAGTGGAAATAATGGTTGGAGATAGCCATTAGCATTTATGACTCCCCTATCATATGTATGAACCCCCCACTGCCATTGTGCCAATTCTAACTCATAGTGTAACTTCATGATAGAATAGAATTCCATAGAGTTTCTGAATACTGTCAGATATAGTTCCTGAATATTGTTAGATATAATGAAGATGAGTCCCTCAGGTTGGAAGACACTCAAAATATGACTGGAGAAGAGTTGCCATCTCAAAGTAAAGTTGACTGTGATAATACAAATGGAGTAAAGCTTTTGGGACATCCATTTGCTGATGGGGTACAACTCAAAATGAAGTGAAACACCTGCAAACATAAATTAATAAGTGGAACATGGAATGCATAAAGTATAAATCTAGGAAAACTGGAAGTTTAAAAAAAAAAAAAAAAAAAGGAACACATAAACATCAGTATCCTAGATATCCTTGGGATGAAATAGACTGGTGTTGGGCATTTTGAATTTGACAATCGCATGGTTTATTGTGCCAGGAATGACAAATTGAAGAGGAATGACACAGCATTCATCAACATAAAGAGCATATCAAGTCTGTCTTGAAATATACTGCTATCTGTGATAGGATAATATGCATATGCCTATAAGGAAGAACAATTATACCACTATTATTCAAATTTAGTACCAATCATTAAAGTCAACGATGATGAAATTGAAGACTTCTACCAATTTCTCCATTCTGAAATTGATAAAACATGAAATTTAGATGTACTGACTATCACTGGTGATTGAAATGCAAAGATTAGAAACAAAGAAGGACCAGTAGTGGAAAAATATAGGCTTGGTGATAGAAATAATGCTGGAGATTATATGATAGAATTTTGCAAGACCAATGACTTCTTCATTGAAAATCTCTTTTTTAAACAACATAAAACCAATTATACACATGGACTTTGCCAGATGGAATACACATAAATCAAATTGACTACATCTGTGGAAACAGACCATGGGCAAGCTTCATATCATCAGCCAAAACAAGGCCAGGGTCAGATTGTGGAATAGACCATCTATTTCCCATATGCAGGTTCAGGCAGAAGCTGAAGAAAATTAAAACAAGTTCAAAAGAACCAAAATATGACTTTTAATATATGCCACGTGAAAACAGATTTGATACATTAGACACTAATGACTGAAAACCAGAAGATTTATAGGATAACATCAAGAACATCACACAGGAAGAAAACAAAAGGTCATAAAGAAGACAAGAAAGAAGAAGACCAAAATGGATGTCAGAAGAGACTCTGAAACTTGCTCTTCTGCATAGAGATGCAAAAGAAATGTGAAGGTAAAAGAGCTGAACAAAAAATTCCAACAGGAAGATTGAGAAGACAATGTCAAATATTACATATTTTTTAAAAAATGTGCAAAGATCTTGAGTTAGAAAACCAAGAGGAATAACATGCTCAGAGTTTCTCAAACTGAAAGAACTGAGGAAAAATTCAAGCCTTGGCTTGTAATACCGAAAGATTCTTTGGGCAAAATATTGGATGATGCAGAAAGCATTAAAAGATGATAGGAAGAATATGAAGAGTCTCTGTAGCAAAAAAATAAAATAAAATAAAAGGTTGATGTTCAACCATTCAAGAGGTAGTATATGATCAAAAGCCAATGGAACTGAAGGAAGAAGTCCAAGATGCACTGAAAACATTGGAAAAGAACAAGATTATGGGACTGGATGGAATACAAATTGACAAATTGAAATCTTTCAAAAACTTATGCAGCATTGGAGGCATTCATTCATCTATGCCAAGAAATTTGGAAGATGGCTATCTGGCCAATAGATTGGAAGAGATTCATATTTGTGCTCATTCCAAAGACAAGTGACCCAATAGAATGCAAAAATCATTGGACAATATCATTAAGATTCTGTGCAAGTAAAATTTTGCTAAAGATAATTCAAAAGTAATTGCAACGTACATTGACAGGGAACTGCCAGTTTGAGGACTAAGGCATGTGTTAACCAAGCCATAGTATTTTCAATATTCTCTTATGCATGTGAAAGTTAGACAATGAATAAGGAACACCATAGAATTGATTCATTTGAATGATTATGTTAGAGATGAATATTAAAGTTTCTATGGACTGCCAACAGAAGCCACAAGTATGTGATGGGAGAAGTGCAGCCTGTGTGTTTCTTAGAAGCCAAGATGGCCAGACTTCATCTCTCATACTTCAAGCATGTTATCAAAAGGGACCAGTCTTGGAGAAGAACAGCATGCTTGATAAAGTGGATGGCCAGTGAAAAAGAGAAACGCCCAACAATATGGATTGGCACAGTGGTAGCACTAATGGGGTCCAGTGTAGGAGCAATTAGAAGGATGGCACAAGAGGACTGGGCGGCCTTTTGTTCTATTGTACGATGGGTCAGAACCGACTCAATGGCACCTAACAACAACAAGAATTTCCGAG
>NW_006408638.1:8483430-8485759 GCF_000296735.1 Chrysochloris asiatica | reverse complement strand
TTTTTTTTTAATGTTTTTATTGTTAATTATGTGATAGTTTACATGGGAGAACATTAGCTCTATAAAACAATATTTTGTTTCAATGCAATGATTACAATCTCCTCCATGCATCATCAAACAACCAAAGGGTACACCATGCAAGCCTGCACTCTGACACCAGCACACAGCCCCTCTCCGTACCTGAGTCCAGAGTCTCCAGCCATTCCATCTCTCCATGTCATCATCTGTACCTCCATCTCTGTCATCGCTGCTTCTCTGGGTAGTGTCCCACACTCCATTCCACTCCACTCCACTCCTCTTCCTTGATGGTCTCAGGGACCTCTGCTCCTAGACTGCAAAATCAACCACTCCCTTCCTTTTGTTACAAAATGTCTACCTTTACATTTCCAACCATCACACTCAGTCCTGATACAATTATTCACTACTGTACCAAAAGAGTCTTATCCTCATCTCCTTTCATCAGCCCCCTCCAGACAGACTGGAAACCACTCACTAGAGATTCTAACTTCTCCTGCACCCTCTAGAACTAGGCCCCCTCTTGAAAGTTTGTAAGCCAGTCACTTCTTGCCTTTGTAGACCCCTACTATTTTGGGTAGTCAATGTCTAAGTTGCCCATCCCTGTCAACCCTGTATATCAACAGGGTGGGACTGATCCTAACTGTAAAGATTTGTTCACTCTTTCGAGCTACTACATCCATAAGTATAGGTCAAGTTCATCAAATTGTAGCAGATTGCCCTTTTTTTCCTCTTCTTTCTTCTTCTAGCTGAGATCTGATCATCCAGCCATGGAAGCCAGGTCAAATGAGTACTATCTGCAAGTATAGGTGCTCTTGTGCATCTCCCCTTACTTCGTATCACCTGGATGCTTCACTCTCTACTCTAGTCCTCTGTGGCCACATCACTGTCTCCGGGGCCAGGAGTCTCCAGGTCTTGCCATACTGCTGGATGCAATAACAGGAGTCTATTGAATGTGGTCAGACTTAGCTCACAATTTCATTACTGTTTTCCCCTCACTTCCCTTATCGATGACCAATGTGGTGAGCAGCAAAACCACATGCCTATTCATGTATTCCCCTTGAGTCTTAGTCTTGGAAGGGGATTTGCCTTGAGGGGACCAGTTTGTCTTGATGGCTCCTGGGCGAACAACTTGCTTATTCTTGTAGAAGCCAGTTGGACTACCATTACTGTTTTTTTGTTCTTCCTGTTGGTCTTTCTTTCAAGAAGTATCTTCTGTTCTGGCTGCTCCAGGCTGGGCTGCTTGCCCTTTCAAGTGGAAATTTCCCACCTCAGAAGATTCTAGATGCGGTTCAGGATCCCACCTATGGTCTTATGCAATGCAAAGGCTACACAAGAAGTCCCCTTCCCTGGGAAAGTTCTAGCCCCACTTTAGGTATTCCAATCAATTATAGGCTGAAAATGGATTCACAAGCTTTCTATGGTGATATTTCTGACATTCCTTTCTTTCCCTCTCAAGTGTATATTGTACAATGTTAGGCAAGGGCCCTGTTGTTCCAAGATTGTGCATACATCATTATTTACCTCTGTCCCACTTAGTCCATGCAAATCTGCCTAAATGTTCTCCTATTAGCCTTGTTCTAACATTTCCCTCCTCCTTACTGTGTATTGCCTCACACAACCCCAGAACCCAAGATATCCTGTATCTATTCCTTACCCTGTGCTCCACCAACCCCTCCTTCCCCTCAAGCCACCCCATATACCCCGTTAACCAGCAAATAATTTTTCCCCTTTTACTGTGGGTTATTTTTCTTAATATTTTAAAATAATTATCTTATGCAGTATTTCTTTTTTTGTGACTGACTTATTTCACTCAGCATAATGTCCTCAAGATTCAACCATGTTATACAGTGGCTTGCATCTTCCTTGTTATTATTTAAGGAAGCATAATATTCCATTGTGTGTATGTACAACAGTTTGTTTATCTATTCTTCCATTGTTGATTCTTTCTGCATCATTCAGTAATTTTCCCAGAGCATCTTTCAATAACAAAAGTCGAGGCTTGATTTTTTTCTTCAGTTCCCCTAGTTTGAGAAATGGTGAGTGTGTTCTTTTTTGGTGTTCTGATTCCAGATCTTTGCATATTTTATTGTAATATTTGGGATTTTTTTTCTCAAGCTGATCTTTGAAATTTTCTGTTCAGCTTTTGTACCTCCTCATTTTTTCCATTTGATTTAGAAGCTCTATGCTGTAAAGCAAGTTTCAGTGTCTCTTCTGACATCCATTTTGACCTTTCCCTTCTTTCTTGTCTTCTCAATGATTTTTTGCTTTCTTCCTGTATGATGTTCTTGATGTCATCCCACAACTCTTCTGT
>NW_006408638.1:8481342-8481847 GCF_000296735.1 Chrysochloris asiatica | reverse complement strand
CTCACATTTGTCCCTATTTTTTCATTGGTGGCCTTTATAATTCTGTGATTCACATTTAAGTCTTTAATACATGCTGAGTTGGTTTTTGTATAAGGCATGAGGTAAAGATCTTGTTTCAATCTTTTGCATCTTGCTTTCCAGTTCTGCCAGCACCATCTGTTGAGATTTTCTCCTCCCTGTGCAATATATTTAGGCACATTGTCAATAATCAGTTGGCTGTATGTGGATGGGTTCCTTTCAGGATTCTCGATTCTATTCATTGATCAATGTATCTTTCATTGTATCTGTACCAGGCTGTTTTGTTTTGTTTTGTTTTCTTAAATGTTTTATTGTGAATTATGTTATAGTTTACATGGGAGAACATTAGTTTTACATTCATTCTATTGTATATCATTTTATTGCAATGGTTACAATCCCCTCCATGCAATCCTTCCCCGGTACCCCCCAGGTCTCCAGTACACGGTTGCTCTCCCTCTCTGGATCTAAAGTCTCCAGCTGCTCCATC
>NW_006408638.1:8467964-8478910 GCF_000296735.1 Chrysochloris asiatica | reverse complement strand
TTCTATTCTTTTGCCCTTTCAGTTTATTGTCCATTTCTGATATTCTATTATTAATCATTTGGACCTTTTGCTGACACTGTAGATTTTTATAGAAGCACACAGTCTCTTCCCTCTCCCATGAGATAGCAGAAGTTTTAAAATAACTAACCTATCCACCCAATGCTTAATCCACTGTACCACCTGGGATCATGGTATGTATTGTTATTGTTAAGTGCATTAGGATAAGTCAAAAAATATTGCAACTAGGATTCCAGTTTAATTATGCACAGGTTTATCCCAAGCAAACATGCGAGAAATATAAGGCCATGTTCTTCCACAATAATTTACAATCTAAGAAAACATACGGAATTCTATTCAGTACTTTGGTTCCCTATGTGTTAGTATTGACTCAACAGCTCATATATGATAATATAGTCATTTAAACATGTCTGTGATCAGTGATCAGTGGCTAGCTGTAGACAGGTTCTAGCAATAATATTCCTAATCTAATTATTGTATCTTACACACACATACACCTACAAGTCAAATCATAACAGTGGTTTCTAAGGGGATATGCTGGGCTAATTAAAGTCAAGGCAGAGAGGTCAACTCATAAGGTTATGTTTTTTGAGATCCCAAAGTGATAGTCTTGGCACAGTAGCAACCACAATAGGCTCAAGCATAATGGCACTTGTGAGGATGGCACAGGATCACGTCGTGCTTCATTCTGTTGTACTTAAGGTTGCTATGAGATGATATCATCTCAATGACACTTAACAACAACAAAGTTGTAATTTTAATAGTTCTTCTCAAAGGACACAGAAAAATCATGGGGCTTATTATGAAATTTTTAGAAAATGAAAACCTGCATTGAGGAGAAAAATCCAGGAAATTTGTTGAAGGATTTTTGAGTTGGAACTGATTCGACAAGTCTTAATAACAACAACAAATTATTAAAATGTACCTGCTTATCCTTTGATGATAGCAAGGGCTGTCATACAAGAATTACATTGGGACATTTTATCCCATCCACTTGCTTCTTCAGATTTCTTTTGTTTCCAAACTCAAAGCACATTTAAAATAATCATAATCTGAGCCAATCAAAGACATCACAGCTACTGTTTTGACATAGTGTAAATTGAAGAGTCCATTCTTTCAGAAAGGGTTAGAGAAATGGAAACATTGCCTTTGGAAATGTATAGACTTATATTTAAGACATATTGAGAAACCATAGTCTTACATTTTGATATTTTGCTCACTTAAGGTTTCTATGATTTTGTAGGAATGCTTTTAGACTTAGGTAAAAAAAGACTTGTGGAGGTTATGGCTGATCTTTTGTCTGACTTCACAAGGGATGAGGAAGAGGAAAATCACATCAGCATCAGCCCAAGGATGAATCTTAAGAGGCTGAGGTCTGCAATGCCCCTAGCCTTCAAACTTCTCTAATTAATTTGACACAAATCATCCCACCCAAGCACTCTCTACTTCTCAGCTAAGTTTGATAATTCATTGCAATGGCCCCACAGAACTCAGACACCTCACTCACAGTCATGGATTTTATTAGGGAAGTTAACAGTTTACCATTCAGGATTAGAAATGCTTAGAACATAGCTCTTCAGGATAGCCTCTTCCCAGCTATGTCTGTAAGCAGGCCTCTCTTTGGTCCTTGGTCTCTCAGCCATGGGGCCCTTAGCATCTGCCCTGCTCCAGCAATGTTACAAAGTTCTTTTAGCACTGTTAATAAATGCCCAAAGGACACTGTACTCTGCTGTAAAGTGCTCAAAGGCACTCAGCTCTTGTTCCACGGGTCAGTAAATCTAGCTCCCTAATTAAGTGCCTTGAGGTGCCTACTCCACAAGTGAGTCTTCTGTCCAAAGGTACTCCTTAATAGTTAACTAATAATTACTTGTTCATTGAGATCTCAATTCTCATTCTGCTACTTAATTACTAATTACTGTCTGAACTCAAATAAGGAAAGTCATATCTCTGAGGATCATGTAAAATTATGAAAAATTGGTATTCCAGAACATTTAATTGTGTTCATGAGGAACCTGTACATAGACCAAGAGACAGTCATTCAAAGAGAAAAAGCAGACAACAGGTGGTTTAAAATAAGAAAAGGTGTGTGCCAGGATTGTATTCTTTCACCATACTTATTCAATCTGTATGCTGAGCAAATCATAGAAGAAGTTGGAGTATATGAAGATGAATGTGCCATTAGGATTAAAGAAAGACTCATTAACAATCTATTATATGCAGATGATACAACCTAGTTTGCTGAGAGCAAATAGGACTTAAAACACTCACTGATGAAGACAAATACCACAGTCTTAAGTATGATTTTAACCTCTATTTAAAGAAAACAAAATCCTTACCACTGGACCAATAAATAATGCCATGCATGATAAATGGAGAAAAGATTGAAATCTTCAAAGACTTCATTTTGCTCAGATTAACCACCAACACTCATAGAAGCAACAGTAAAGAAATCAAATGATATATTGCATTAGGTAAATCTGCTGCACAAGACCTCTTTAAAGTGTTCAAGATCAATGATATCAGTTTGAGGATTAAGGTGCTCCTGATCTAAGTCATAGTATTTTCAATAGCCTCATATGTATATGAAAGTTGGACAATGAAAAGGACAAAATATAGAATTGACTCATTTGAGTTTTGGTATTGGAGAATATTAAAGATACCATGGAATATTAAAGATACATTAAAGATACCATTAGTGAATATTAAAGATACAAAACAAATAATTTGCTTGATGGCTCTTACCAACAACAAGATATTGAATTTAGATAAAAGTTATCATCAAGTAATTTCACAGAACCACACTATTCATTAGATTAAATGAACTAATCGATATAAAGTATCAAGCTGGATTTACAGTAAACATTCAATAAATTTTAGAAACTATTATTTTTAAGATGTCTGTTGTAGTTATGAGGGGTGTCTCTTGAACTCCAGCATAATACAGATATGGTACTAATGTTGCAGGAATAGAAATTCCAATTACTGTCATATTTAACACACAAATAAGAGTAAAAAAAAACAAAACAAAACTTTAAAAGCAGATCTCCAGCCTATATTCTGAGGTATTTCTGTGTGGGTTTGAGCTGTCAACCGGTTGACTAATAGTCAAGCGTTTACCTGTTTGCATTGCCCAGAGGCTCACTCAGATAACAGAAAACTATAATAATGGAATTATTTCAAGCGTTAATTACCCCATACACAGTGTCATCAGGCTATCCTTATTGTCTTTGAGTCCTCTTGGAATCCCTTTCTTCTTTATGTTGGTTTCATCCATTATCTAATGCCTCTTATCATAGTGATATTCCTTCAGCAATTCCAATATTCAAATCCTTATAGCATACCTAATCTAAAAATATTCTCCTCCAACACTGTAAGTCAAATGCATCAATTCTTTTATGGTCTTCCTTTTTCATTGTCCAGCTTACACATGCATATGAGGCTATTGGAAATATCATGACTTGAGTCAGGTGCACCTTAGTCCTCAAACTAACATCTTAGCTCTTGAACACTTTAAAGAGATCTTGTGCAGTAGATTTACCTAATGCAATACAACATTTGATTTCTTGACTGCTGTTCCTGTGAGTGTTCATGGTCCATCTGAGCAAAATGAAGTCATTAACAATTTCAATCTTTTCTCCATTTATCTTGATTTCATTCACAAGTTCAATTGTGAGGAATTTTGTTTTCTTTACATTGAGGTGCAAACCATACCAAATGCTGTGGTCTTTGATTATCATCAGTAAGTGTTTTAAGAATCTCTTCACTTTCAACCAGCAAGGTTGCAGATGTGCATATAGCAGGTTGTTAATCAGTCTTCCTCCTATCCTAATGCCACACTTTTCTTCACGTACTGCCAGAAGAACAGCCACAAGGCTTCTTAGAAGCCAGTATGACCACACTTTGTCTCTCATACTTTGTACATATTATAAGGAAGGATCAATTCCTACAGAAGAACATCATGCTTGCTAAAGAGGAGGGTCAGCAAAAAAGAGGAAGATTCCCAAACAGATGGATTGGTACTGTAGCAGCAGCACTGGGCTCAAGCATAGCAGCCCTTGTTATATTGGCACAGGACCAGGCAGTGTTTCATTCTGTTGTGTGTAGGTTATTATTCAATTCGATGGCACCAAATAACAACAGCAACAACAATCTCAAAGCAACAAACCCTTTTTGTATAAGAAGCCTAGTAAATATCTTCTCATGTCTCAATGGTTTTCACTAGTACATATGCATACACTGAGCCAAACACAGTGGCAAGAGGAATGGGACAAGATTCCCAACTAAGCCAGTCATAGCCCTCCCCTGTAATTGAGTATGGAGCAAGTTAATCCACTTGAAAAATCTGGCTGACACCTGGAGAATGACAATTTTTCCAAAGAAAAACAACTGTGTATGAGAATAGTGTGCAACAGGATATTAGGGAGGCAACCAAAAAATATTCCTTATAATCTTCGAAAATGAGTGCTTTTGGAAAATTAAATCACCCAGTATAAACTGTGGGGATTCACAACTCCTTGTGACACCTCTTGAGTTCAGGTATATTGAAAACTCAGTTAATTTGACTTTCATCCTTCTCCAGGCAGAACTTTTTTTTTTTTTTTTTTTAGTTTTTATTGTGAATTAAGTTATAGTTTTCATGGAAGAATATCGCTTTTACCCTTATCGTTTCATTGCAATGATTATAATCTCTTCTGTGCATCATCATTCAACAGTATTTGCTTCTATTCCCTCTTTTTTTGTGTGTGGGGGATGGTGGGTATACACAAAAACATTCAGGAATATATAATAGTTTATCAACCAAACGGCACATGCTGCAAGCCTGACTTCTGACTGCCAGCACACAGCCCTTTCTCTTTCCATGAGTCTAGCGTCCTCAGCTGCTCTATGTCTCCACATCCTCATCTCTGCCTCATCTTTGGTGTCACTTCTTCTCTGAGTAGAGTCCCACATTCTGTTCATGCTCTTCTCCCTTGATAGTCCTAGGGTCCTCTGTTTCTGGACTGTAAAATTAACTATACCCCAATTTTTGTTACAAAACTTCTACCTTTACAGTTGTGACAGTCACAATTAGTCACAACAACAATTACTCACTATTGAATCATAAGAATCTTAGCCCCATCTCCTTTCACCAGACTGATCTAGACACTATGAGAACTATTCAGTGGGGACTCTACCTTCCCCCACACACTCTGAAACGAAACTACCTCTTGAAAATGTGTAAATCAGTCACATTGTGTCTTTATAGCCACCACCCCCAACAATCCCCCATTTTAGGTAGCCAAACTCTACGTTTCCCATCCCTATCAACCCTGTATGCAGAAAGAATAGGATTGATCATTGATGTGAAGACTCCTTCCCTCTCAGTTGTTATTTTGAGCTACTACATTCATAAGTATATGTCAATTTCATCAAATTGTAGCAATTTACACTCATTTCCTTTATAATTTTTTAAAAAAATCTTCTTCTAGTTGAGTTCTGATCATCAAGCTATCAAAGCTAGGTCAAATAGGTTCTATCTACAAGTTTGGGCATTCTTGTGCATCTCCCCTCACTTCATATCAGCTGGATGCTTTACTCTTCAGGTAGACTTTTAAGAAACTGAAAAAGGAGATACCAAAGAAAGAAATATGAGAATGTATGGAATGGAATGAAAACAAATTCCTCAGTACTTGGTGAACTGACAAAAGGGCCTCAAAATAATTTATTTTGCAAGCCCTGCCTATATTTTTGCAAGGAATATAAAAATTGAAGAAAGACACCTTAACTTGAAGAAACTAAAGAAGATAAATTCCAGTTCAGCTCCCTATCTATGCAGAATATGCAAATATGCCTATAACCACATAGGAAAAGACCTGAATGATCTACTCCAGAAAAGATGACAGTCTAGAAAATCCAAAGGGGGAGTTTTACTTTGTCATATGGAGTCACTATGACCCAAATGAAATCACAAGTGTTGTTATAAGAAGTAGCAGAAGAGGTAAAGAATTTAATGATGGAGGCAGAGATTGGAGTGATGTGGCTAAAAGCCCAGGCATACCAACAACCATCAGAGGCTTGGAGAGGCAAAAACAGAATCTCCTCTAGAGCCTCTTGCCAATACCTTGATTATAGTCTAATGACTACTGATTTTGGGTTTCAGGCTTCTAAAACTGTAAAAGAATAAAGTTCTGCTGTTTAAAGCCACCAAGATTGTTCCAATTTGCTATAGTAACCATAGGAAATTAATAAATAAACTTAGTCAATAAATCAGAATCCTGATGTGGTGCTGTAGGATAAAATTTGACTGCTAACCACAAGGTTGGTGGTTAAAACCACCAGCTAATTCTATGAAACCTTATATGGTGTCACTATGACTTGGAACTGACTCAACAGCACTTAACAACAACAAACAATAATTATTAGTGTCCGGATAGTGTAGTGGGTTATGCATTGATCTGTTAACCCCAAAGTTAGTAGTTCAAATCTAACAGCTGCTCTGTGGGAGAAAGATGAGACTTTCTGCTCCCATAAAAATTTACAGCCTCAAAAACCCTATACAGGGTCACTATGACTTTGAATCAACTCAGTGACACCCAACAACATTGGGCTTTGTTTTAAGATCACAAGTATAATGCAACAAACCTAGAAAATGGATAACATTACAATGTCCTATATTTTAAGAGAAAAATACAACATAAAATGTTAAGTAATTTGCACAAGATAAAACAGCTAATGTTAGGATGATCAACCAACCAGTTTTCCCAGAATTCTCCCAATCTTAACTATAGAAGTTCCATACACCAGGAAGTTTCTGTTTCCAGCAAACTAAATCCAGACAGTCTGACCTCAAAACAGTGTTCTTAAACCATGCCTTTAGACTCCATCATTGTCATTGGGGTAGTGGGGCATCACAAAGTTTGATTATGTCTGTTCTAACATTTATGTATTTTTAATCTCTGACCCCACTGTGCAGGTGTTTGGCAAAAAACACACTTCTGCTTCCAAAGGATGGAACATTACCTTTTACCTCCTAGAGAATGTGGCAGCAAGTATCCCTCCACAAGTCCATCTCTGAAAGTAGGAGGAAGTCTTTGTTTACTCCAGAAGATTTCAGAGAATAAGGTAAATGTTCACATTGTTTTCCATGAGCTTTTGTTCTGGAACAGGATTTATGGCCTACTAAAATCTCAAGTGAAGAGATAGAAGTGACAGGTTAGTTAATTTGCCTCACACGTGGTGCTGTGACTCGACCTCAGCACTTTATTTCAGATTAGGTCAATCTACAAGATCTAAGTGCTTTTTATACACTATAGATTTATTCTAAAAAAAGATATTCTAATTCTACTGAGATCCATTTTCTAATGGCTATTTCTCTTGTTGAAAGTCCTTTGCCACAGCTAAAGTCTTCTTTAAATACATTACCAGTCATATTAGAAGAATAATTTCAGGCATTCTCTTACATTTCCTTAACCTTCTTGAACTAAAAGCACTTTTCTTTTTGGAGATGTACCAGAAAGAAAGACTATTATACATTTAATTTCTACTTTTCTAATTCAATCTTTCTAACACTTCTCTCCATGCTTTTTATCTTTTTTTTAAGTTTTTATTGTGAATTGAGTGAAAGTTTATAGGGCAGATCGTCAGCTTCACATCCAACCAGTCATATACTTTGTTTCATTTCAATGATTATAATCCGCTCATGTACCATCAGTTAACAGCATTTCTTTCTATTCATTTTAGCTCTTAAAAAACAAACAAGCACTCAGGCATACATAATAATTTACACAAGCAAAGAGCACATTATGCAAGTTTGCCTCTTGGCTAGCAGCTCTTAGTCCTTCCCTTTCCATGAATCTAGAGTCTTCAGCTGCTCCCTCTCTTAATGTCTCCATCTCTGCCTCCATCTCTGGCGCTGCTACTTCTCTGGATAAGGTCCCGCATTCCACTTGTGTTCTTCTCCATTGCTGGTCCTAGGGTCCTCTGTTTCTGGACTGTAATATTAACTACTCCCCTGTTTTTGTTACAAAACTTCTACCTTTACAATTGTGACAGTTGCAATTAGTCATGATAACAATTACTCAGTATTGGATCATAAGAATTTTGTCCCCTTTTCTTTTTACCAGACCCAACTAGACAAGATGGAAACTATTCAGTTGGTACTTGAATAGTTTCTTTCTCCACACACTCTTAAACTAAACTCTCTCTCGAAACCTTGTAAATCAGTTACTTCTTGCCTTTATCGCCCCCTCATTGCTATGAGTTGGAACCAACTCTATGGCACATAACTACCACCACCACATTATAGGTAGCCAATGTCTACGTTGCCTGTCCCTATCTACCCTTTTACAGAAGGGATAGCATTAATACTTGATGTGAAGACTCCTTCCCTCTCTGTTGGTATTTTGAGCACTAGCTCCATAAATAAAGGTCAAGTTCATCAAATTGTAGCAATTTACCCTAGTTTCCTTCATCATAATTTTTTTTTTTTAATCTTTCTGTAGTCGAGTTCTGATTTTCAAGCCATCGAGGCTAGGTCAAATGGGTACTATCTGCAAGTTTGGATGTTCTTGTGTGTCTCCCCTCACTTCATATCAGATGGTTGTTACACTCTCAGTTCTAGCCCTTGGTGGCTATGTCCTTGTCAATGGCTCATGTGTTCCCAGATCTCATCATACTTTGGAACAACCATCCCTTCCTGTTCTCTCTCTCGTCTCAGGATCAACAGGAGTCTACGGCATATGGTTGAACTCAGCCCATTTCTTCATTATTGCTTTTCCCCTCTTCCACTTAACAGGAGACCATTATGGTCACCAGCAAACTTACATGCCTACTCGTGTGTTAACTTTGAGTTTCAGTCTTAGAGTGGGATTTGTTATGAAGGGACTTGATTACTTGCTTTAATGGCTTCCTGGTGAACAATTTGCTTATTAAATACTTTTATTTTAATCTCCTTTTTCCTTCATAGTTCGACCCAACTTCTTTTTTTCAGAAAGCCTTTCTTCTTTAAATTATTTAATCATAGATAATGATAAAAAAAAAAAAATCTTTCTTATAGCTTTAACTATGTGCCAAGCACTATACATTATATCTATAATATATATTAGTTAATCTTTACAAAAATTCCATAAAGTAGGTACTATTCTTATTACCCTAATTCTCAGTGGAGAAAATGGGTTGTAGAGGGATTAAGTCATTTGCTCAAGGTCATATGGCTAGGCACATTGAGGAGCCAAAAGTGAAAGTCTGTGTTCCTAAATTGCAACTAATGGTGATGCTTCCCAACATTTACTTCCAGAAACACTTATTGAGTACACTAGTCAACTGCTGCCTAGCATAAGTTCCTGGGTATTGTTAGATACCTTTTTTATGTGTATGTCTTGTCTTCCCCAGATACATTCACAAAGGGCTAGAATATAAGAACTCAGCTCCATGAATCTGTATCTTCAGCACTTAGCACAGTGCCTTTCTCAATATGAAGATTGGTCTTCATCCAAATCTAACATTATGATAACATTTGTCTTGGAACAAAAAGTAAGTACAAATTGAATGCATGCCACAAATGAGTATTTGATTTATAAGTACACAATTTTTATTCACTTACATTATAATTATTTCAATATTTGGAAACTGATGAGATGAAGGAGATTAAATTCATTCATTATATGTTTAACATTATTTATCAAAAATATTTGTGTTCATCTCTACTTAAAAGGTACTGTTTTGAGCACTGAATGGATTCAATGATGAATCAAATATAGATTTTTGCTTTAAAGGATTTTCAACTTAATAAAGGAGATAAGACATACTTAAAATGCTAGAAAGTAAAATAAGTGTGGATTAGTTATATAGGAGGAACAAATATTTCTTCCATTTAGGCCATGGAATTTAGATGGGAAATAGGCAAAGACATTCCAGGAAGCAGGAACAACATGAATAAAAACACAAATATAGTATAGGACAGGCCATAAACAGGGACCCATCTGGAGACGGGAATGGAGCAGAAAGAAAGGTCAGATAGGTAAATTAGACAATTATGGCCTCAATATCAGCTTAAGATATATAACTTTGGCCCTAAGAGTTGGAGAACAAGAATGATAGAAATTGGCTTCCAAGCAATTAGTAGCAGAAGAGTTGAACTAAAGGATGGATAAAGAGCTGTAGAAGGAGGAGACAATTGAAACAAAATGTGGTAGTAACTATATTGAAAAATAGTGAAGATTATGAATATTTAACTTCATCTCTCATACTTTGGATATATTGTCAAGAAGGACCAGTCACTGGAGAAGGCTATCATGTTTGGTAGGGTGGAGGTTCAGAGAAAAAGAGGAAGACCCCCAGTGAGATGGATTGGCAAAGTGGCAGCATCAATGAGCTCAAACATGGCAACAAAAGTGAGGTTGGCCTAGGATCGGGCAGTGTTTCGTTCTGCTGTGCATAAGGTGGCTATGAGTCCGTACCAACTTGATGGCACCTAACAACAACAACAACAACAAAAGTCTTCAACATAAAGATAGTATTTTCTATCTACATTCAAAGTGTTTTTGTTGTTTCATATTGTCAAGTTGGTTCTGACACATAGCAACCCTCTTAAGGGTTTCCAAAGAGTCGCTGATGGATTTGAATTGCTTACTTTGTAGTTCAAACTGACCTTGAGGTCCAGTGCTTATCATGGAGTGCCACAACAGGAGTCCAACATTTAAGGTAGAATTAATAAAATATTCACTCTAAAATATAAGGTCTTTCAAAGAAATGCTAGTAAGGAAGAGAATGAAGAGAAACAGCTGTAACATTCATTGGAAAATCAGAGCATGGAACGTACAAAGTAAGAATCTGGGAAAATTAGAAGTTGTCAAAAATGAAATGGAATGCATAAGCATCGATATCTTAGGCATTAGTGAGCTGAAATGGACTGGTATTGGCCATTTTGAATCTGACAACCACATGGTTTA
>NW_006408638.1:8463080-8465735 GCF_000296735.1 Chrysochloris asiatica | reverse complement strand
AAGATTGAAATTGTCAAGGACTTCATTCTTTTTGGATCAACTATCAACACTCACGGAAGCAGCATTCAAGAGATCAGATGACATATTGCATTAGGCAAATCTGCTACACGGGAACTTTTTAAAGTGTTGAAGAGCAAAGATGTCAGCTTGAGGACTAAGGTGCGCCTGATCCAAGCCATGGTATTTTCAATAACCTCATATGCATGCGATAGCTGGACAGTGAATAAGGAAGACCATAGAAGAATTGATGCCTTTGAATTATGGTGTTGGAGGAGAATACTAAAAGTACCATGGACTGACAAAAGAATGAATAGATCTGTTTTGGAAGAAGTGCAGCCAGAGTGCTCCTTAGAGGCCAAGATGACCAAACTTAGTCTCTCATACTTAGGATATATTGTCAGGAGGGAACAGTCACTGGAGAAGGATATCATGCTTGGTAAGATGGAGGATCAGAGAAAAAGAGGAAGACTCCCAAAGAGATGAATTGGCCAGGTGGCAGCATCAATGGCCTCAAGTGTGGCAACAGTAGTGAGGTTGTCCCAGGATCGGACATAATTTTGTTCTGCCGTGCATAAGGTCGCTATGAGTTGGTGCCGGCTCGATGGCACCTAACAACAGCAACAATGCTTAGATACCAATGTTTATGCATTCCATTTCATTTTTGACAATTTCCAATTTTCCTAGATTCATACTTTTTACATTCCATTTTCCAATTATTAAAGGATGTTTACAGCTGTTTGTCTTCATTTTGATTTGTGGCCCGAGGGCTTTACTCCATTAATGTCGTCACAGTCAACTCAGCTTTGAGGAGACAGCTCTTCCCCAGTCACATTTTAAGTAACTTCCAACCTGAGGTCTCATTTTCTAGCACTATATCTGACAATATTCTAATGCTCTCCATCATGTTTCGATGTTCAATAATCTGATGCTGACATTGGTCCACTGGTATTCATGATATTTTCAGTGACTAAATATTCCAAAGTAGTATGTCTCTCTCTTTTTCCTAGTTTGTTTTCATCTGGAAGCTCATCTGAAACATGTTCACCTTGGGTGTCCCTTCCGACATTCAAAATGACTGTGGCATAGCTTTCAGAATCACAGCAACACAGCACAACAACTGAAAGACGGTGAAAGAGAATGTTCTTTAGGAGCCTGAATGCTGAGACTATCTTTCATATTTCAGACATGCTATCCAGAGGGTCCAGCCTCTGGAGAAAGGCATCAGACTTGGTAAAGTTGTAGGTCAGTAAAAAAGGGAAAGACCCCCAGTGAGATGGACTTATACAGTGGCAGCAGCAATATGTTCATGTGTAACAGTTGAGAGGATGGCACAAGATGAGGCAGTGTTTCTTCTGATGTGCATAGAGTTCCGATGAGTCAGAACTGACTCAATAGCACCTAACAGCAACTAGCTAGAATGGTGTGGTATGGCAAATTATTTAATATCTGTTCTAGTGAGTCTTTGTAAACTCTCACCAAATGATTTTTTCATGATAGGTGTTCCTTTGTTCTATTTGAACAACTGCCTCTTGGTCTATGTACAGGTTCCTCATGAGCACAATTAAGTGTTCTGGAATACTCATACTTTGAATTTTTGTCCTTAGCTTGTCATGATCCACACAATCAAAAGACTTTGCATAGTCAATAAGGCACTGGTAAACATTTTTTTGGTATTCTTTGCTTTCAGTCAAGATCCATCTTATATCACCAATGATATCCCTTATTCCATGTCCTATTCTGAATCCAGCTTGAACCTCTGGAAGTTCTCTGTCAATGTATGGTTGCAGCTATTTTTGAATGACTTTTATTAAAGCTTTATTCACAAGGGATATCAATGTTATTGTCTGATGATTTCCACATTACAGTGGGCCACCTCTCTTTGGAGTGGTTACAAATACGAATCTCTTCCAGTCAGTAGGCCAGGTAACTGTCCTCCAAATTGCTTGGTATAGATGCGTGAGTGCTTCCAGTGCTGTATCAGTTTGTTGAAATATTTCAATTTGTATTCCATCAATACCTGGTGCCTTGTTCTTTACCAGTGCTTTCAATGCACCTTGAACTTCTTCCTTCAGAATCACTGGCTCTTGAGCATATGCTACCTCTTGAAATGGTTGAACATCAAACATTTCTTTTTAGTACAGTGACTCTGTGTATTATTTCCAACTTATTTTGATGCTTTCTGCATCATTCAGTAATTTGTCCAGAGAATCCTTCAATATCACAAATTGAGGATTGAATTTTTTCTTCCATTCCCTCAGCTTAAGAAATGCTGAGTGTGTTCTTTCCTTTTGGTTTTATAACAACAAATCTTTGCACATTTCATTATAATATTTGGCTTTGTTTTCTCTAGCTGATTTTTCAATTTATCTTTTCAGCTCTCCTACCTCCTCACTTTTTCCATTTCCTTTAGCAACTCTATGATGGAGTGTAAGTTTCAGAGTCTTTTTTGTCATTCATTTTGGTATTTACTTTCCTTTTTGTCTTATTCTTTATGTCTGTCTGATGTTCTTGATGTCATTCCTCAACTCTCTGGTGTTTGGTCATTAGTGTTTATGCATCAAATATGCTCTTCATATGATCGCTAAATTCAGGTGGGATATATTCAAGGTTATACTTTGGCTATCAAGGGCTTGTTTTCCTTTTCTTCTGTTTCAG
>NW_006408638.1:8459102-8462540 GCF_000296735.1 Chrysochloris asiatica | reverse complement strand
TCATCTTGGTCTACGTACAGGTTCCTTGTAAACACAATTAAGTGTTCTGGAATACCCATTCTTTACAATGTTTTACATAGCTTGTCATGATTCACATAGTCAGAATCCCTTGCATAATTAATAAAACACAGTAAAAAGCTTCCTGGTGTTCTTTGCTTTCAGTCAACATCTATCTGATGTCAACAATGATTTCACTAGTTCCCTGAACTCCTCTGAAACTTTCTTGAATTTCTGGCAGTTTCTTTCTGGGTAGAAAATATATTTAATAACTCATTACATCACAACATCCTAGTTTAGAACTCTACTTTTTTTTTTTTTTTTCCATTGCTAACAGGATGAACTCCAGGTTTGTTCAAACCCAGCTCCCTAGAAAATTTTGGTGCACTTTTACACATCCCCTGTTTTTTTAAAAACTAGCAAGTTGTTTAAAAATATATAGAATGTGGCAGGTATTATATTACTCCATGCTTTCATTCACCCTCTTCCCTCAATTTGGAATACCTTCCTCTTTAATTATGATAGGAACCCTGGGAGCATAATGGATTATTATATATCCAGTAAAGATTTATTACATGCACAATTGAATTGTAAACTCATAGCATGCTATAATATTATGAGCTGGGCTGCTAACCACAAAGTCACTTGTTCCAATGCACCAGCTGCTCTGTGGGAGACAGATAAGGCTTTTCACCCCTATAAAGATTTATATTCATGACCAACTCAATATTATACAATCACCTCCACCATTCATTCTGAATGTATTTAAACATGCCTTTTATTGTACTTTTCATGATCGTACTCATAAGTAGAACTAATCATTCCCAACACTGTATTATGCTCTAGTCTTCACTGCTGTTATCTACCATCCACTCAGCCCCAGACTCAAAAGTGACCTTATGCACATGATGGTCAGACTAATGTGATTCATAGTGTTTTCATTGGTTGATTTTTTGAAAGTAGTTTGCCAGGCTTTTCTTACTAGTCAGAATTATTCTGGAAGCTCTGCTAAAACACTCATCTGATGTTACAGTCATTTTGTGATCTTTAAGGGAAAGAACAGTATTGCCTAGAAGAGTGCCTGACATGGTCTGTATTCAGTAAAGATTTATTACATGAACAAATGAATTATCAACTCATAGTATGGAATGAATTTAATTTTTTCATAACACAAAACCCAGTGCTGGTACCATAGCAAGCATACAACACTGAATAATGCCCCTCCAAAGATGTCCATGTACTGATTCCCGGAACCTGTGAACAATCTGTATCACAAGGGAAAAGGAAATTAAAGCTGCTGATGGAATTAAATTTTTTAATCCATTGTGTATCCTGTACTATTTGGGTGGGCCCAATACATAATCACATGAGCTCTTAAAAGGAGTAGAGGTAGGCAGAAGAGTCTCAGAGAAAAGTGATATGAAAAGGACATGATCCCTCACTGCTGGCTTCCAAGATAAAGGAATGTGACTAACTATATATATAGCCAGGACATTCAGATGGTCTCTATAATCTAGGTACAGGTCTCAGCTACAGAATAAAAAGGAACTGAGTTTTGACAAGAACTCAAATGGTCCAGAAAAAAAAAAAAAACTTCCCTCCTAGAACGCTCTCTACAAAGCAAAACTGCCTTCCAATACTTTGATTTTAGCCACCAGTGAAATCTGTCCTGGAATTCTGATCTACAGAACTATAAAATACGAAATATATGTTGTTGGGTTTTTTTAAACCATATAGTTTGTGGCAATTTTTTATGGTAGAGTAGAAAACGAATACAGAAGATATTCAATAAATAATGGATTTTAGATATAAAAAGATCAACTCACTCACACTGTTGAGTTAATGGAATTTTGGAAGTATGCATGTCCCAGCCTCTCACCTTCAGGCAGAGACATTTCTCAGTCAACTAACAAATAGTCATCAGGTACATGAAATGCTAAGGTATAAACACAGTATTCCTTCCCTCAACAATTCATCTTAGCATATTATTATCTATATGATCAATAAATACGTCACATGTTTCACATAACTCTTTCTTGCCATTGATTTAAGTTTACCTTTCCTGACCATTCATTTGTAGACAGGGAGTAGAAGTAGTCAACCTCTCCCTACTAAATGTTGTATAATTTCTTAAAGACAGTAATCAAGCTGGTTTTCAGAGTTCTTGTTAGAGTTAAACTTTTCCTCAAATGACTTATTTTAAATTAATATAATATTTTATATTTCATTTGTTTGAATTCCTTTTTAAATCACTAACATGGAATGTAATATATTCAGTTAGTGATAGAGGAAGACTGTTGTTGTTGTTGTTAAGTGCCATCAAGTCGTTTCCGACCCATAGCGACCTTGTACAGGGTTTCTGAGGCTGTAAATCTTTACGGGAGCAGAATGTCTCATCTTTCTCCCGCGGAACAGCTGGTAGTTTCGAACTGCTGGCCTTAAGGTTTGCAGCCCGATTTGTAACCACTACGCTACCAGAGCTCCTTAGAAAAAGTTTTCTTACTCTCAGACGTTCTTAGAACAACTAAACCATGCACTTCAATGTTATATGAAACTTCTCAGTTTTGGTCAATATTTCTCTAACAATAATTCCTGTTAGGTGCTTTCAGTCTGTTTGGACGAAAACCTACATGATTCATATTGTTTTTTAAAATGTTTGATCAGAGAACTTGAGAGGAAGAGAGTAGAATGCAGAGGGAGGAGTGGGGAGTAAATAAGTAATTGCGTTTTTAGTAGAAAGACTTACTTTTTAAAATTACATACTTTTGCTAGAAAGTTCTATACAGCTATTGTTCTATCTTTATAAGGGCAGACTCCTTCAATCAGCAATTTGCCTTTTCTCCTGCCTTTTAAATCTCAGTCAGCATTTCAAAAAAATCAATATGCTTTAGTACTAATAATTCATAATCCTCTCTCTGCTGCCTCTGGCATCCAGTTGGAGCAGTTATATCTTGCTAGCTGGGTTTTAATCAACAACAAAACATGGATCACAAATCTCAAGTGAAGAGTTCTCAGAAACCTGTATGTCTTGTTGTAAATGTTTCAGCATCAGTTAATTCCATCTAAGCAAATCAGATACTTCCCTATTGAAGGCAACTGAACATTTGCCTTACATCAAGTGAAGAATGTTTTCTTTGTGCCCTAATATAGAAAGGTTAAGGATAAATCTTAAGGGATCATGCCATCTTCATGGGTCTTATAGAATGCAATGTATGGCTCAATCATTATGCATGCCTAATTTTTGTTTTGTTTTAGAATAACTAACTGACATAGCTTATAAAACATGTACATTTGAGAGAATTCTGGCATTTCCCTGACCAGGTAGCACAGGTACACAGGCTCCAGAGAAAGCTGGGGGGTGGTATTGCACAGGGGAAGCCCCCGTCTGATACAGAGACAGCCTTTGAGCAAACATAAGACTTTAGGCTTCAACATCCTGAA
>NW_006408638.1:8445835-8446972 GCF_000296735.1 Chrysochloris asiatica | reverse complement strand
TGGCCTCCAAGGAGCACTCTGGCTGCACTTCTTCCAAAACAGATCTATTGGTTCTTTTGGCAGTCCATGGCACATTTAGTATTCTCCTCCAACATCACAACTCAAAGGAAGGATTAGTAACTGGAAAATATACGACCTTGGTGATAGAAATGATGCTGAAGAATGCATGATAGAAATCTGATAAGCCAATGATTTTTTTCATTTCAAATACCTTCTTTAAACAGCATATGAGATAATTATATACATGGACCTCACCTACACAGAAATTAAATTGACTACATCTATGGAATGGGACAATGGAACAGCTCCATATCATCAGTGAAAACAAGACCAGGGCCAGATTGTGGAACAAACTATCAATAGCTCATATGCAAATTCACAATGAAGCTGAAGAAAATGAAAATAAGTCCACAGGAGCCAAAATATGATCTTGACTATATCCCATCTGAATTTAGAGATCATTTGAAGAACAGATTTGATACATTAAACACTAAAGACTAAAGATCAGAAGAGTTGTGGGATGGCTTCAAGAACATCATACAGGAAAAAAGCAAGAAGTCATTAAGGAAGTTCTGGTTTTGATGGGCAGCAAAGACAGCCAGGTAGGAAAGGCTCCTTGTGGGAGGTTTTGGTAACTCAGAAAAGCTGTGCTCACTGAACAACACCAGAGCTCTGGATCTAGCATAAGATGAGGGCCTCAATTTCCCACAGGCACAAGTGATATATCACAATATAAATGAAAATACTGCAAGTTAGGAATCGATTGAGAGGGGACTCCCTCTACAGCCACTCCATTCGGGCAAGTTCAGAGGGTGGAGCTACAGCCAGACTAGCACAGGCAACCTGTGGTAAAAGCAATGCAGAAAAATTTGCAAAAGGAGGTGTGGGAGATCCTATAGATTTTTTCCTTCTCTTCCCTGTCTCGCCTTCTTTGCCCAGCCTGGACGCCTTAAGGTGGGTGGGTGCACAACCCCCTCACACAAACACACACACAAAGTCCAACACTGAGCCCAGTTTTCCCACTGCACAGAGAGAAAGAGCTTGACGGCTGTTTATGATGTCAGTCTGTGGGTCCCAGGCCTAAAGTTAACTTGTGCTGGACTCTTTAGCCTATCCAGCAAGAAAAAACCTGGTCTA
>NW_006408638.1:8443262-8444665 GCF_000296735.1 Chrysochloris asiatica | reverse complement strand
CAATGAACCCCAGGAAGGATAGACCCCAAAAGAAAATCACCAAGACATATAATAATCAAGCTCTCCAAAATCAAAGACAAGGAGAGAATCCTAAAAGCGGCCAGGTAGAAAAGAAATGTCACTTACAAAGGCAAGCAAATCAGGTTAAGCTCTTACTATTCAGAACAAACCATGCAGGCAAAAAGGCAATGGGGAGATATATACAAAACCCTAAAAGAAAAAAATTGCCAATCAAGCATCATCTATCCAGCAAAACTATCAATCAAATATGATGGTGCAATCAAAACATTCCAGGATAAACAGAATCTAAGAGATTTTGTAAAAATCAATCCAGCACCTCAAAACATCCTAAAGGGAGTTCTTTGGACTGAAAACCAACATGAACAGATAACAACCAGAGATTGACAGGTGTGGCAACAACACCTGGAACTCAATAGACAGATAACAGAGTTCAGAACAGAGCAAAACTACAACAATAATTTCAAAATAGCTGGGAGATCAACTGAAGATCAAAATAATATCAATATCAAAGAAGGGTTAAATGTAGGAACAGAGATCCAGGTGGTGAGAATGTCAGGTAGATTTAAGGATACAATAGATTCTCTTAAAGGGGAGAAAAGTTAACCCCAAACTATAAGGTAACCTCAAAGAAAGTTAATATTTCACAACTTATCATGAAAATGAACTTCCAAGCTGCATAAGCAAACATTAAAACCAAGAAGAAACCGACAAGAAATAGCACAAAAAACACACAAACTCAACACAAGAAGGCATGAAAAACAAAGGAAGGAGCAGCACTACAAAAAAAATGAATATAATGGCAGCAATTCATTCACATCTATCAATAATTACACTGAATGTCAGTGGATTGAATGTACAAGTGAAGAGACAGAGAGTGGCAGATTGGATAAGAAAACAAGATCCTACAATATCCTGCCTGAAATAAACACACCTTACACACAAAGACAAAAACAGACTAAAAGTTAAAGGATGGAAAAAATATACCAAGCTAACTGCAACAATAAACAAGTAGGAGTGACAATTCTAATCTCGGATAAAGTAATCTTTAAGACAAAGACCAGCATAAGAGATAAAGAAGGACACTATCTCATGATCAAAGGATCAGTTGATCAAGACGACATAACCATAATAAATAAATATCTCTGATCCCAATGTAAAAGCACCAAGATATATGAAGCAAACCTTACTAGAATTGAAGTACGAAATAGATAAATCTACAATTATAATGGGAGATTTTAATATGTCACTTTAAAACAAGTACAGAACAACCAGAGAGAAACTTGACAAAGTTGTGGAGGAACTAAACAGCATTAGAAAAACAGTCAGTGTGATCCACCACACAAATAAGAAAAAGGAAAAGAACCACATGATCATATCGATTG
>NW_006408638.1:8440362-8441827 GCF_000296735.1 Chrysochloris asiatica | reverse complement strand
GCACAGGACATGAACAGACACTTCACTAAGGAAGAGATCCAGGCAGCCAACAAACACATGAAGAAATGTTCACAATCACTAGCTATCAAATAAATGCAAATCAAAACAACAATGAGATATCATCTCACACCAGCAATAACAGCAAAGATCAAAAAAGTAGAAAACAATAAATGCTGGCGATGATGTGGACTGGGACCCTACTATATTGTTGGTGGGACTGCAAAATGTTCCAACCTCTCTGGAAAGTAATTTGGTTCTTCCTCAAAAGGTTGGAAATAGAAATACCTTACGATCCAGCAATTCTTCTACTTAGTATTTACCAACAAGAAATACGAGTCATAACATGAGTAGATATTTGCACACCCATGTTCATAGCAACATTATTTACAGTAGCAAAAAGATGGAGTGGAGAGTGGAACCCTACCCAGAGAAGCAGTGACACCAAAGATGGAGGCAGAGATGATCACATGAAGAGATGGAGTGGCTAGAGACTTTAGACCTAGAGAAGGAGAGAGGCTGTGTGCTGACAACTGGGGGGTAGGCTTGCAAGGTATACCCTTTGGTTGGTTGATGGTGCATGGAGGGGATTGTAACCATGGCAAAAAGCCCATCAATTGAAGAATGGATAAACAAATTGTGGTACATACACACAATGGAATACTATGCTACCTTGAAGAACAACAGGGAAGCTGCAAGCCACCACATAACATGAATGAACCTTGAAACCATTATGCTGAGTGAAATTAGTCACAAAAGGAGAAATACTGCATAAGACCATTATTGTAAAAGACTAAGGAAAAGAACCCACTCAAAAGGGGAGAGAAAAAAAAACTGTATATATAATTGTTGATCACAGGGATGTATGGGATGAGAGCAGTGGGGAGGAAGGGAGGGGAAGATAGAGCACAGGGTTGGTAATAGGCACAGAAAAGCTTGGATGCTGGGGGTGGGGCTGGAAATACACAAGAAGGTGCAGGAGAAAAGAAGAACAAGGTAGATGGGAGAACAGTAGGCAAGTTCTCATGGACTATGTAGAGCAAAGCTAAATGATGTTGTATGCACAACCTTGGAATAACAGGACTTCGGGATACAGGGATTGAGCATGGTTTAAAAAGTGTAAAAGAGGGGAATAATGTTAGGATGCTTGGCTGTCTTGAATCTTGGTTTCCCTTGCCAACCATTGTGAAATAGATACTTGGAGAGGGGGGGAGGAATAGCCAAAAACATCACAATAGAAAACCTGTAAGCCTGTCTTCAGCCTATAACTGATTGTAATACCTTAAAGGGGGATAGAAATTGCCCACATCCAAAATGGGGAGGGGGGGCTATAAAGGCAAGAAGTGACTGGCTTACAAGCTTTCAAGAGGGAGGCTAGTTCCAGATGGGGCAGAGGTAGACAGAACCTCCACTGAATTATTTCCAATCTGTTGGGACTGGGCTGGTGAAAGGAAATGGGGATAAGACT
>NW_006408638.1:8439395-8440042 GCF_000296735.1 Chrysochloris asiatica | reverse complement strand
AGAGGTAAATAATGATGTAAGCACAACCTCGGAACAGCAGGGCTCTGGGATACAGGGATTGAGGCATGGTTGGAATGGGCAAAAGGGGGGAAATAATGTTAAGATGCCTGGCTGTCTTTTGAATCTTGGTTTCCCTGGCATACCATTACAAAATAGACACTTGAGGGGGAGAGAAAGGAATAGCCAGAACTATCACCATAGAAATCTTGTAAGTCCGTCATCTGCCTATAACTGATTGGAATACCTAAAATGCCGCTACAATGTGCCCAGTGAAGGAGGCTTCCTGTGGAGCCTCTGCATTATGTAAGACCATAGGTGGAATCCTGAACAGCATCCAGAATCTCCTGAGGTGGGAAATTTCCACTTGAAAGGACAAGCAGACCAGCCTGGAGCAGCTAGAAGAACAGAAGATACTTCTTAAAACAAAGACCGACAGGGAAAATACAAAACAATACAGGCAGACTGACTGATTCCTACAAGAACAAGCAAGTTGCTTACCCAGGAGACATCAAGGCAAGTGGTCAGGTCCTCTCAGCCAAACCTCCTTCTAAGACTAAGATTCAATGGGAATACATGCTCTGTTTGGTGACCATGTTTGTTAGTGAGGGGAAAAAAGCAATGAAGCTGTGAGCTAAGCCCTACAACAT
>NW_006408638.1:8416674-8438945 GCF_000296735.1 Chrysochloris asiatica | reverse complement strand
CACAGGGTAGGGAATAGACACAGGATCACTTGGGTGCAGGGGAGGTGGGGGGGCAATACACAAGAAGGGGGAGGGGAATGGAAGAACAAGGCTGATGGGAGAACAGTTAAGAAGGTTTACATGGGCTATGTGGGGCAGAGGTAAATGATGATGCATGCACAACCTTAGAACAACAGGTCTCTAGGATACAGGGATTGAGACATTTCTTGAAGGGGTAAAAGAGGGGAATAATGTAAAGATGCTTGGCTGTCTTTTGAATCTTGGTTTCCCTTGACTGCCACTGTAAAATAAACCCTTGATGGGGGAGAAAGGAAAAGCCAGAATCATCATTACAGATAGCTTGTAAGTCCATCTTCAGTCTACAACTGATTGGAATACCTTAAAGAGGTCTAGACATTGCTCAGTGAAAGAGGCTTGCTATGGAGCCTTTACATTGCACAAGACCATAGGTGGAATCCAGAACTCCATCCAGAATTGTCTGAGGTAGGAAATTTCCACTGGAAAGGACAAGTAGACCAGCCTGGAGCAGTTAGACAAACAGAAGATACTCCGTGAAAGAAAAACTGGCAGGAAAAATACGAAACAATAATGGCAGTCAGATTACTACAAGATCAAGTAAGCTGTTTGCCCAGGAACCATCAAAGCAAGTGGTGGGGACCCCTCATAGCAAACCCCTTCCCAAGACTGAGACTGAAGGGGAATACATGAGCAGGCATGTGTTCTGCCTGGTTACCACGTTGGTCACTGATAAGGGGAAGAGGGGGAAGAAACATCAATGAAATTGCGAGCTACGCCCAACCACATTCAATAGACCCCTGTGAACCTGGGTGGAGACCTGGATGGCCAGCAACATGGCAAGACCTGGGGACATCTGGGCCCAGAAGCAGTGAGATGGCCACAGAGGACTAGAACGGAGAGTAAAGCATATAGCTGGTAAGAAGTGAGGGGATATGCACAAGAACACCCATACTTGCAGATAGTACCCATTTGACCTTGCTTCAATGGCTGGATGATCAGAACTTGACTAGAAGAAGAAAGACTAGGTGGAAAAAAAAAAAAAAAAAAAAGAGTAACCTGCTACAATTTGATGAACTTTACCTATACTTATGGATGTTGTTGTTGTTGTCAGGTGTCATCGAGTCAGAACCGACTCATAGCGACCCCATGCACAGCAGAATGAAACAATGTCCTTATGGATGTAGTATCTCAAAAAAGGGAATAAATCTTTACAGTGAGGATCATTCCCACCCCCTCGGTACACAGAGTTGACAGGAACAGGCAACTTAGACATTGACTACCAAAAATGGGGGCTCCTATAAAGGCCAGAAGCAACTGGCTTATAAGTTTTCAAGAGGGAACCTAGTTCCAGATGGGGCAGGGGAAGATAGAATCATCACTGAATGAATTCCAATATGTTGGGACCTGGCTGGCGAAAGGAAGTGGGTAAGACTCTTGTGGTACGACAGTGAATAATAGCCATCAGGACTGACTGTGAGGATAGGAAATATAGAGGTAGATGTTTTTTGACGAAAGGAGAAGAGTGATTGATTTTGAAGCCCAGGAGCGAAGGTCACTGGGACCATCAAGTGAGAAGAATGGAGAGCAGGACCCTACCCCGAGAGGCAATGATGCGAGGGATGGAGACAGAGAAGATGACGTGGACAGATGGAGCGGCTGGGGACACTGGACTCAGGGAGGGAGAAGGGCTGTGTGCTGGTGGCCGGGGGCAGGTCTGTGTGGTGTACCCTTTGGTTATTTGATGATACATGGAGGGGATTGTAATCATTACACTGAAACAAAATATGATAGGATGAGTGTAAAGCTGATGTTCTCCCATGTAAACCTAACAATAAAAACTTAAAAAAAAAAAAAAAAAAAAAGTCATTAAGAAGACAAGAAAGAAGGAAAAGGTCAAAATGTATGTAAGAAGAGATACTGAAACTTGCTCTCCAGCATAGAGATGTTAAAGCAAATGGAAGAAATGAGGAGGAACTAGCACTGAACAGAAAATTTCAAACGTCAGCTTTGGAAGACAAAGTCAAATATTATAATGGAATGTGCAAAGATCTGGAATGAGAAAACCAAAAGGAAAGAACACGCTCAACATTTCTCAATTTGGGAGAACTGAAGAACAATTTTCAAGCCTCGACTTTTGTTACTAAGGATTCTCTGGGCAAATTATTTAATGATGTAGAAAGCATCAAAAGAAGATGGAAGGAATACAAAGAACCACTGTACCAAAAGGAAATGGTTGATGTTCAACCATGCCAAGAGGTTGCATATAATCAAGAGCCAATGCTACTGAAGGAAAAAGTCCAAGGTGCGTTGAAGGAATTAGCAAAGAACAAGGCACCAGGAATTGATGGAGTAAAAATTGAAATCTTTCAAGAAAGTGATGCTGCACTGGAGGCACTCACTTATCTATGCCAGGAAATTTGGAAGACAACTATCTGGCCAACTGATTTGAAGAGATCCGTATTTGTGCCCATTCTAAATAGAGGTGATCCAATGGAATGCGGAAATCATCGGACAGTATCTTTGATATCCCATGCAAGTAATGTTTTGCTAAAGGTAATACAGAATCACTGCAATCATACTTTGACAAAGAATTTCCAGAGGTTCCTGCAGGTTTCAGAAGAGATGTGGAATGAAGGCTATCATTGCTGATGTCCGATGGATTTCAGCTGAAAGCTAAGAATACCAGAAAGATGTTTACCTGTGCTTTATTGACTACACAAAGGCATTCGATTTTGTGGATCATGACAAGCTTTGGACAACATTGTGATGTATGAGTCTTCAGAAGCTCTTAATTGTGCTAATGAGGAATCTGTACATGGTCCAAGAGTCAGTTGTTACAACAGAACATGGGAACACTGAATGGTTTTATTAAAATGAAGAAAGGTGTGTGACAGGGTTGCATTCTTTTTCCATATATATTCAACCTGTATGCTAAGCAAATATCTGAGAAGCTGGGTTTTATGAATAAAAACGTGGCATGGGGATTGGAGGAAGACTCATTAACAACCTGCGATATGCAGATGGTACAATCTTGCTTGCTGAAAGTGAAGAGGACTTAAAATATTTACTGATGAAGATCAAAGACCACAGCCTTCAATACGCATTGCATCTAAATGTAAGGAAACAAAAATCGTCACAACATTCTTATCAACAAAGAAAAGATTTAAGTTGTCAAGGACTTCATTCTTCTTGGATCAACTATCAACACTCATGGAAGCAGCAGTCAAGAAATCAAATGACGTATTGCATTAGGGAAATCTGCTGCACAAAACCTTTTTAAAGTGTTGAAGAACAAAGATGTCAGCTTGACGATTAATGTGCGCCTGACCCAAGCCATGGTATTTTCAATAACCTCATATGCATGCGAAAGCTGAAACGTGAATAAGGAAGATTGTAGAAGAATTCATGCTTTTGAGTTATGGTGTTGGAGGAGAATATTAAAAATGCTGTGGACTGTCAAAAGAACCAACAGATCTGTGTTGGAAGAAGTGCAACCAGAGTGCTTCTTGGAGGATAGGATGTGGCCAAACTTCGTCTCTCAACTTCAAACATATCATCAGTAAGGATCAGTCTATGGAAAATGTTATCATGTTTGCTAAGGTAGAGGGTCAGAGAATATGAGCAAGACCCCCCTCCCCCCCAGTGAGATGGATTGACAAAGTGGTAGCATCAATGGGCTCAAGCGTGGCAACAATTGTGAGGTTGGTCCAGGACCGGGCAGTATTTTGTTCTGTGTATGCATAGGGTCACTATGAGTTGTTACTGACTCAATAGCACCTAAAACAACAACAACAACATACACATGTGAAAGTTGGACAATCAGTAAGGAAGACTGTAGAAGAAGAATGGACAAATTTGGATAACTGTGTTTGAGAAGAATATTAAAAGTGCCATGGACTTCCAGAAGAACAAGCAGATGTGTGTGGGCAGAAATACATCCAGAATATTGTTTAGAAACCATGTGCTGGCGTTCAGGCTCAGAAGCAAAAAACCTTCTGTATACGTAGTTGTCATACATACACACACTATTTTTTTTTTTAAAGACTGAATAAAATGGCTGGGACTAAGTCTGAGAGACATTAGTTTATTACAGAAAATAAAATAAAGGAGATGTGAAAAATAAAACAGCTTTTCCAGTGAAGACCCATTGGGTAGTGAAGTTTTTCCACATAAGGGTCAGGGCCTAACGTCTTTTTATATCAAGGAGTTTACAAGTTTCACAACTCCTTGTGTGGCACTGTAGGATCAGCACTGGACTGCGAACCCCACTGTTGGCAGTTCAAACCCACCAGCTGCTCCTTGGAAACTGTATAAAGGTTCACTATGCATTGGATTCAATTTGACAGCACTTAACAACAACAACCAGCAACCAGTTTCACATATGTAAGGGAAGTTAAGAGTGTTATGTGGAACTGTTAGATACAAACTGTTGATCTTGTGGTTAGCAGCCCAGTTTGTAATCCACTAAGAAAAAGGACTCGTTTTTGTAAGTTGTTGTTAAGCGTTATAGAGTCGGATTCAACTCAAAGAGACACTGTACAGGGTTTCCAAGGAGCAGTTGATAAGTTTGAACCACAGACCTTGCAGTTCAAACATCTTGTGGTTAACTGCTTATTTATGGCACCATACCAGGACTTCATAAGGAGCTCTGGTAACGTAGTGGTTATGAATCGGGCTGCGAACCTTAAGGTCAGCGGTTCGAAACTACCAGCTGGTCCGGGGAGAAAGACGAGGCTTTCTATTCTCATAGAGATTTATACCCTCGGAAACCCTGTACAGGGTCGCTATGGGTCGGAACCGACTCCACGGCACTTAACAACAACAACAACAACCAGGACTCCATATATAAACCTAAAAGCATGTTGTCATCTAGATCAGGGGTGCAGAACCTTTTTTCTGCCAAGGGCCGTTTGGATATTTATAACACCATTCACGTGCTATACAAAATTATCAACTTAAAAATTAGTCTGTTACGTTTGGTCAAGCATTTACTTAACGTACTCTTGATATGATGGCTGGAACTGCGGTTGCTTTGGCAGGAACAGACCAAATGGTGCTGCGGTCTTATCCAGTCTGAAAGGAGCTCTGGTAGTGTAGTAGTTATGAGTCAGGCTGCTAATCTCATGGTCAGCAGTTTGAAACTACCATTGTTTTTGTGGAAGTAAAATGAGGCTTTCTGCCTCCATAAAGATTTACAACCTCGGTAATCTTATACAGGATTACTATGAGTTAGAACGACTCCACTGCACATAACCACCACCACCATTGTTCAGCCAGAGCACCTTACTTTCCCAACCCTTAATCAAGATTGTTGCTAACAGTACTGTATTCTCTCTTTTCCAATTTGTTTAATTAATACAACAGGCTGAAACTGCAAGTAGGTTGCATTCGAAGAACATCACTACAAGTACAGAAGTTGTACAAATCAGAAATCTGTGGACACTCATTTATTTTGCCTTGTCCCATCTTAGTGCTTGTGGAGAACAGTTATACTGGATTAATAAAACATGATACTGTTCCTTAAGAAATAAATAATATTTGCAAGAGATATAGAGATTTGTCTTATAGATATGTGAGCATGTGAAATTTTGGAGCAAACTAGGTTTTGGAGCCTGCTGTCAAAGAATCAATGGGACTTGTGATCTGAGGTACAAGCAGCTGATGCTGAACAAAGCTAATGTGCTAAAGGGAGAGGAAGAAGTAAAAAAATAAAACAAAGGAGGAAACATGTAGGCACCCTTTAGGCTGACAAATGTGCTCATTTCACTGGTATCTGGGGACTGTACTCAACAATTGTCTATGAATAATTATTGACTTTGTTTTGCTGATATACTGAACCCAGATACCCTTCTAGTCATTTAAGGGCAAAAGCCAGAGTTTGCACAATTAATAATAGATGAACTGTCTACAATCAATATGCAGAGCCAGATTTAGGCTTAAATGTGAAATATTTTTGGTCAAGATTTTCGTGGGCTTTTTCTGAATACTACAAGCCATTCACAAAATGGTTTGTTTTAACTATCTCAAATAATATTAACACTAATATTTCCAGTACTTTAATTGAAACAAGACAATAGAAAAATAATATTTTTATTTTATGATTGCTATCCCGATACGAGATGGATCAGCTAGGTGGCATCTTTGATGGTGTCAAGTGTGGCAGCGATAGTGAGGTTGGCCCAGGATCGGACATTGTTTCGTTCTGCTGTGCATGGAGTTGCTATGAGTCGGTTCTGACGCGATGGCACCTTACAACAACAACAACATTCCAATACCATAGTTGATTATGCATTGTGCTGCGAATTGCAAGGTCAACAGTTTGTCTTCACCAGCTGTTTACAGGAGGAGGTTGAGATTTTCTACTTTTGTAACAATTTACAGCCTCAGAACCCCTATATCTATGTGTATGAGTCGTATGGCATACAACAGCAGCAGTAGCAGCCTGTCTAATCAACAAAACAGACATAAATCCACTGGAGACTATTATTATAATGGCAGAATTGAATAGTTGGAAAAGATTAGCTTTTCTTGCTGGGTCTTGGTAGATACAATTATAAACAAAAATCACAGATTTTTGTCCATTTTGAACATAAATTTAGGTAAATAACAGATCATTTTAATTTTAAAAAGTCAAATATAGAAAGAAAAAGACATATAGATCAATCTAATTCAGCACTTAAATTGGTTAGCTTCATCACATATACAGGTTTCCACTTCCTATTGTTTACATAGACCCAGGATTCGTGTACAAAAGAGATAATAGTCTCTCGTTTTCAATTACAATTTTTTTTTATAATATTATTATTTTTATTGTTGTTATTGTTAAGTTCTATTTTGAGTCAGTTCTGATTCATAGTCACCCTGTATAGGGTTTCTGAGAAGCAGCTGGTGAGTTTGAACTGCTGATTTTGAGGTTTAAACCAACATTGAAGTTGCATGCTTATCTTACAGCACCATACCAGGAATCTACTCCTAGTATTTATAAATAACAAGTATTTGGGCTTTAAAAGATCCCTGTTAGCACATTCGTTAAATCACTGGTTTGCTAACCTAAAATCCGAGATTCAAACACACCAGTCACTCTGTGGGAGAAAGATACAGCAGTCTGCTTCCTTATATATTAACAATCTTGGAAACCCTATGGAGCAGTTCTGCTCTATCTTGTAGAGTTTCTATGACTCCAAATCGTCTGGACAGCAGTGAGTTGGGTTTGGTTTTTGGTCCTCCAAACTGAGTTTCCTATTATTTGTGTATTTTCCTTAATATGACACTTTCCCATTTCTGAATATTACTGCTGTTGTAAGCTATTCAATAAAAATATTATTCCTTCCTATAAATGTCTGTTGTGATTTACTTTTCTATTGTTTCTTTAACCCCAATTTAGTTTTATCTTATGGTAATGTTTTGAATGGAAAATGGTAACTTTACTTGGCATTATACCTCTAAGAATTACTGATGTGAAGATGTCACAGTTTTAAACCAAGTGCACCAGTGATTTTTTATAAAAGAAGGAGAAAAAAGTTAGTGTTACTGAAAAACAAATATTTCACACATCTAACTATCCTCCAAGTACTGGAATGAATTGTATGCTTAAGCATGGTAGTCTGTATAAGAATAACAGTTGAGAATTGAGATGGTACTAAAATGGTATAGTATAACAAATAGAACTGGTTTGTAGTACAATATGTGCAGTTACTTTAATTACCAGCCAAAGTCCAGTGTAAAAACAATTGCATGGTTTCTTCTAAAAGCAAAGGCCTTTGCTGAAACGGCTAGTGAGCAAGAAGCAGTAACATTCAAGTAATGAGTGACCTTCAAGCAAGGAAGGGCCTTTAAGTACCAGCGACAAGTAAGTAATGACTTTTCTGTCACAGGGGAAAGGAAAATCCTGGCAAAGTGAACTAAATGGAATCAAATGAATAGAATGGAATAGTTAAATCAGAAAAGTCTCTTTTTGTTGCCTTTTTTTCCTCCTTTATCCCAACCAATATCACCAAGTCTACTGTGAAAAAAAAAAAAAAAAATAGTGCTTTCCTCTAAGAATTTTATGTGCTGACAAAGATCCCAGGGCAAATGATCATGATCTAGACTTTCACAAAATGCTAGAGTTCACATTATAAAAGTAAATGGTTATTAATTTCCAGCAAACCACAACCCCTGGTTTAGAGACAGTATCTCATCAGAGCTAGATGAGAGCACATACTAGAAAGTTTTAAATTCTCCAGGAAAATAAAGACAAAAATGGTATTATAAAATATAGAAAACAAAGCATTATTTGAGATATCATTGGCCTGAAGAACAATTAGCCTTCAAATACCTGCCAGTGTACCCGAGAAGTCATTAAGATAAGGGACATTAGATGTAAACCCATCAGAACCACCCTTAGATGCTTAGAAGAGTGATCTTCCAGTCTAACAAAGCCTAGCTACAAATCCTCCTTCACAATTTACAATAGAGATTTTAATTACCCTTCATCTCAGGTCAAAGTTCCTCAATTAGTTTAAAAGATGGAAATCATAATGGATAAAGAAAGCAAATTGAATTTATGAAGTGCAATATCTATGATCCAACTGTAACACATATTGTTTTTTCAGATTAATAATTGAGAAGCTTCCCTGTAAGCCACAAACTAGACATCTGAACAAAATGCCTGATAATGAGCACAGGTTGTATCATATCTCATCACTAGTGCTTGTTGCAAATGCTCTTCATTTATTAATTTGCATGGTATGATATAATTGTGTTTTTCACCCTTTTATCCAGTAGTATAATACTGCAACTATTATACAACAAGGAAAGAATGGATTCTCAAGCCACTGTAGATATGGCCTATCTCAGCAGGAAACAAACTAATTTCAACAATGAGAAATTTCTGAGAATATTGGTGTTGGAGAGATGAGACTATTTATAAACAGAAATAAAGTTATTTAAGATGGTTGGGGCAAAGAGGGTACTGTAATAAGAAATAAATTTAATTAATAATAAGCTGAAACTTGAAAAACAAGACTTAAAGAAATAGTATATGGAGCAACTCCCCAGATTGGCTATTTGGGCACTTGAACTAGAAGTATAGCCCAGTCTCCCAACAAAGGGCTACATAAAGAAGCAGCTAAATTGCATTTGGTACTCCACCTCCTCCTGTTTTGCAAGGTGGATTCCTGTTATTTCTCTGTAAGAACGTCTATGTTAATAAACCTATCTTTTATTTCTCTAAGCCTCTTGTCTTCCTAACTTCTTTTGTACAGAGTAAGTGTTTTACACCTTCCAAATTCTTCTGAAGGACAATAGTTCCATTCCAGGGACAACAGTTAAGCCATGACAATACTACATATGAATTTTCATGGGGTCTAAGAAAGTGAAAAATGACTTGCAGAATGTTTTTTTCAGGTATCCTTCAAGGCTGTCTTAATATTAAACATTCCTGTGTTCACTTTTGAATATCTCCATTAAAGTTGTGTGAAAGAAAGAAAATACTTTGAGAGTGGGACTCTTGTAGATCAAATACCTGGTATGGGCGATAACATTCAGACTTAGGATAGTATCAGGAAGTAAACGCTTAGGAATTGAAAGAAAAGTACCAGAACTCTAAACACAAATTGAGCCCATTACCAAATTTTACTTAAGAATCATATTGCACCCCAAAAGTGTGTGTGGGGGGTGGGGTTTTTGTTGTATGAATATATTTCACAGATGCCCAATTCAGGCTACTCTCTGTTATTGTTTCTAAATTCTTCCTAATTTAACAATTTAATAGGTTTCATGAACTAATCTATAAATAGGTTTTATGGACTACTTTGGGAACTCACTCACCACTCACTGCATTGTTCCTATAATAAATTGTTGTTGAGATTCTTAAGACATTTTATAGTACTCTATTTACAAGTCATGGCTCCTTGTTTTAGCATGTCTCCATGACTCCAACTATTTTTATCTAATTCAAGGTCAGAGAAAAGTCACTGAAATTAATTATATATTTTTAAAAAGGTATCATCATACATGTTGCAAGTAATGTACCAATCTGACAACACCACAAGTTATCAACTAGGCTGTCCTTTGTTTATTTCTGTCATGTAACATGAAAGCACAATCTTCTTAATTCCCTGGTCAAACCCCAAATAGTTAGGTTTTATATCTACCACTTAATCTGCATATTAATTAAACCATTAAATGCTATCTCAGTACATGCAGAAATTAGCTGGGCTTTCTCTATCTCCTGTTTATTCAAACATTTCAATCTGAAATTAAAAAAAAAAATTATCTTTTTCAAAAGAGTCTAATAAGTAGACAATAAAAGCTGGAGTCTGGGATGTATAGATTAACCTGCTATCTAAAATGTGGCTTTTTCTTTTTATCTTACTAAGTTATTTATTCAAGGAGTAATCATTTCATTCCTGAGATTTTAAAAATGAAATTTCAATAATATTTGTATTAAAAAAATTATATTTTATTCTTAGCTTTTAGAAGACAGGGAGCAATAATGACTAGGGTGTTTTAAGAATAATTATAAATTTATAGGATCTTAAATTATAGATAAAAGGGAAACAAAGTACTACTAACTTATATGTTTGGATCCTGACCCAGGAAATTGGAACTCTCCCTCAAAATGATTCATCCTTTCCCGTGTTATCACTTCTTTGAGGACGTCTTCCTTGGTTTCTCTATTCTGGTTCCATGCACTGCTTAAACATTACAGTGTATTATATATGTTTTCCTTTGATGACAATCATAGTATTTTCGTTGTAATAATGTCCTCTGTCTCTATAAATGTGAGCAGATATTGATTCTAAAGATTTCTATGAATTATTTTCAAGTCCTATATTAATTGGCATATTGTTGGGATTCAGTTGCTGTTGCTGTTGTTGTTAGCTGTCATCAGGTTGGTTCTGGTTAATAGTGACCTTATGTACAAGAGAATGAACAACTGTCAGGTCCTGTGCCATCCTCACAATCATTATAAAGCATGAGCCCATTGTTGCGGCCACTATGCCAATCCATGAGGTCTTCCTATTTTTTGCTGATTCTCCACTATATCAAGCATGATGTCCTCCTCGAGGGACTGGTCTCTCCTGATAATATGTCTGAAGTATGAGAGATGAAGTTTCATCATCCTCACATCTAAGGAGCATTCTGGTTGTACTTCTTCCAACACAGATTTGTTTGTTCTCTTAGCAGTCCATGGTACTTATAATATTCTTTTCTAACACCATAATTCAAATGCATCAATTCTAAGGTCTTCTTTATTCATTATTTGACTTTCACATACATATGAGCACATTGAAAATATCATAGTTTGTGTCAGTTCTCAAAAGGTCATCTTTGCTCTTAAACATTTCAAAGAGATTTTGTGTAACATATTTGTATAATGCAATATGTCATTTGATTTCTTGACTGCTACTTCCATGGGTATTAATAGGGGATCCAAGAAATATGAAGTCCTTGACAAATTCAAACTTTTACTAAGATATTTTTTACTGCCCCAGTGATGAGGAGCAATAACCCATACTTTAATCTTAATCAGCAAGCATTTCCAGTCTTCTTCACTTTCAGCAAAAGAGGTCATATCATTTGCATATCACAGGTTTTTAATGAGTCTTCCTCCATTCCTGATGCCACATACTTCATCATATAATCCAGCTTCTTGATTATTTGCTCAGCAGCAGATTGAACAACTATGGTGAAATAATACAACCCTAGCACAAACTTCTTCTGATTTTAAACCATTCAGTGTACCCTTGTTCTGTTCAAATGACAGTCTCTTGTTCTATGTACAGATACCTTCTGAGCATAATAAATTGTTCCAGAATACCCATTTTCCATAGTGTTGTCCATAGCTTGTCATGATCTACACAGTTGAAAGCCATTGTATAGTCAATAAAGCTCAGACAAACGTCTTCCTGGTATTCTCTGCTTTCAGCTAAGACATATCTGGCATCAGCAGTGATATCCCTGTTTCCATGTTCTCATCTGAATCCAGCTCTTTGTCAATGTGCTGTTTAAGCCATCTCTTAATTACTTTAGCAAAATTTTGCTTGACTGTTACATTAATGATGATTTCTGCATTCTGACGGGAGACCTCTCTTTGGAAAGGGCACAAAAATTGATCTCTTCTAATCAGTTGGCCAAGTAGCTGTCTTCCAAATTTCTTGGCATGGGTGAGTTAGAGCCTCCAGTGCTGCATCCATTTATTGAAAGATGTCAATTTGTATTCCATCAATTCTTTGAGTCTTGTTCTTTGCCAATGACTTCAGGACATCTTGAACATTTTCCTTTAGTACCATTAACTCTTAATTATATGCTATATCTTGAAGTGTCAGAACATTAACCACTTCTCTTTGGTACAGTGACTGTGTTTTTCTTCCATCTTTTTTTTTTAAGTTTTATTGTGAATTGAAGGCAGAGTATCAGTTTAAAATTCAATAAAACATATTTTGTTTTATTGCAATGATTACAATCCCCTCCATGTATCATCAGTCAACAGTTTTTACCCCTACCCCCCCCCTTTTCTTTGATGTACACATTGTTGTTGTTGTTGCTGTGTGCCATTGAGTTGCTTCTGACTCATAGTGATTCTGTATAGGGTTTCCAAGGAACAGATGGTGAGCTTCAGCCACCAATCTTGTGGTTCAAATCAACCTTGCAGTCCAAAGCATTAAGCCATAGTGCCACACCAGGACTGCAATCTACACATGTTGTTGTTGTGTTGTTAAGTGCTGTCGAATCACTTCTGACCTATAGTGACCCTGTATAGGGTTTCCAAAGAGCAGCTGGTGAGCTTGAACTACTGACCTTGCAGTTCAAACAGCTTTGCAGTCTGGCGCATTAACACACAGTGCCAAACCAGGACTCCATACAAACCAGAAAATATGTATTCATTTAAATGTCCAAATGGCAAACTTCGCAAGTCAACCTCCTTCCAGAAAGCACACAACCTTTCCTATTCCATGAGCCTAAAGTCTTCAGGGGCTCTATCTCTCTACACCATCACCTCTGTCACTGTCTTTGCTGTCGCTGCTTTTCTGGTTATGATCTGACACTCCACTCATGCTCTTCCCTCTTGCTGGTCCTAGGACCCACTGTTTCTGAAATAGAAGATTAACTACACCCACTTTTAGTGACATTTCTACATTTACAGTTGTGACAATCACAATTCGTCCTGATAATAATGAAGTGCAATTGAATTGTAAAATCCTATCCCATCGTTCCTCATTCCCTTTAACCAGACCCATCTGGAAAAGAAAAAAAAAAACTATTCAGTGAGGATTCTACCTTTCACATTTCATTCTGAAGCTAAGCATACTTGAAAGCTTGTAACCTAGCCACTTCATGCTTTTATGGTGGTGGTTATGTGCTGTGGGGTAGTTGCCGACACATAGCGACCCAGTAAATCTGTAAATCTTTATGGGAGCAAAAAGTCTCATCTTTCTCCCATGGAACAGCTGGTAGTTTTGAACTGCTGACCTTGAGGTTCACAGCCCAATTCATCACCACTTTGCTACCAGAGCTCTTTTCATGCCTTTATAGCCTCCATTTTTGATACCTTATGTCTAAGTATCCCATTTCTATCATCTCAATATAGTGAGGAGGCAAGTTTGATCCTTGATTTGAGGAATCCTTCCCTTTCGATTGGAATTTTGAGCAACTACATCCCTAAGTAAAGGTCCAGTTTATCAAGTTGTATTCCTGTTTCCTTCATCAAACTTCTTTATCTTCATCTGGTCAAGCTCTTGTCAGCTAGCCATCCAAGCTCTGTCAAATGGGTACTATCTGCAAGTTCTGGAATTCTTGCATACCTCCCCCTACTTCACACCAGATGAGCACTTGACTCTCAGCATGAGCCTCCAGTGGTTAGGTCAGTGTATGTGGGTTTGGGAGTTCACATGCTGCCCTAAACTTCAGACCAGCCAGTCCTTCCTCTCCTTGCTATCATCTCAAGGTCAATAGGTGTCTATGTAACATGGCCAAGTTCATCCCAAGTCTTCATTGATGCGTTTCTCCAACTTCCACTCACAAGTAGACCAGGGTGGTCACCAGTGAGCATACAAGACAGCTCATGTGTTCCCTTTGAGTTTCAGGTTGAAAAGGGGGATTACCCTGTGGGCTCACTTCTCTTGCCTTGATGACTCAAAGTCAACCAGTTTGCTTGCTATTCCAACAACCAAACAGATTGCTGATTGGGATGCGAATGTTTGAAACAAAGAAGAAGCATCAGCAGTTGGAAAATATAACCTTGGTGATAGCAATGATGCTGGAGATTGCTGTAGATGCTGCATATTGCTGGCTTCATTGCAAATACCTTTTTAAGTAATATAAAGGTTGACTATTCATATGATACTCACCAGATGGAATACATAGAAATCAAATTGACTACATCTGTGGGAAGAGACAGTGGAAAAGACAAAATAAGGGCAGGGTGAACTGTGGAACAGCTAAAAAAATTCTCATATGCAAGTTCTAATATTTTAGGGTTCTGTGCCATCTTGACTAGGACAGATTTCCCAATGGTTTAGCATTTAATATGTACTTATCCTTATGATATGAAAACTAAAATAAGTGGCCATAAGATAAAGGGAGGTTTCCTTGGGGATGTGGCCTGCTCCCAATATAATGCACATTTGGAAAAGGCTCTCTGCCTCTCTTCTGCTGGGGACCTGGGAATCAATAATTGTCACATACAGTTCTGGAAGATGAGCTATTCAGGTTGAAAGTCACTCAATTTACAACACAGGGAAGAGCTGCCTCCTCAAAGTAGAGTTGGCTGTGATGATGCAAATGGGAGTCAGTACATTGGAACAAATATAATTTTAAAATAGCTACTATAGTTTAGCCATTATTCTACACATTATGTTAAATTCTCAAACCATCACTATAATGCATGTACTATTTTTATATCATTTTATAAATTACAAAACTAAGGCACAGATTGGCTAATTACTCTAAACTTACAGAAATCATAATTCTGTCTGTTGATTATGTATGGAACTAAACTGATAGAAGAGAATAATGAGAGGTAAAAGTCATCCTAAATGAAACGTAGATCACTGGCTGTAGTGATTAGTACATGGATTTGAATAATAGTGGCATTAACTGGTCTTCCTTGTAGACATATGGATATTTTCCTAACACAGGAAATATACGTCAAAATAGATCTTCAAGTGTTCTCTTTATAAGATCAATATAACACCATTCCTCTTCAATTTGTCAATCCCAGCATAGTTAACCATATGATTGTCTGATTAAAAATACCCAGTAATAGTCCATTTGTGCTCACTAAGGCCTAGGAGGAAGAATCAGTTGTTGGAAAATATGGATTTGATGATAGAAATTATGATGGAGATGACATGATAACATTTTTTTAAGACTAAAGACTTCTTCATTGCAAACACCTTTTCAAAAAATAGCATAAAAGATGACTATACACATGGACCTCACCAAATAGAATATACAGAAATCAAATTGACATCATCTGTGAAAAGAGATGGTGGGAAAACTTCATTCATATCATCAGCCCAAACAAGGCCTGGGAAAGAATGTGAAACACATCATTTGCTCATATGCAAGTTCATGCTAAAACTGAAGAAAATGAAAGCAAGTCTAAAAGAGCCAAAATACAACTTTGAACACACATCGATTGAATTTCAAGATAATCTAAGAACAGATCCATACATTAGACACAGATAACTGAAGACCAGAAGAGTTGTGGGATGACATCAAGAACATCATACAGGAAGAAAGCAAATGGTCATTAAGAAGACAAGAAAGAAGGAAATGATCAAAATGGATGTCAGAAGAGACTCTGAAGCTTGCATTTCTGCAAAGCATTGCTAAAGAAAATGGAAGAAATGGGGAGGTAAAAGGCTGAACAGAAAAATTAAAAGGGCAGATTGAGAAAACAAAATCAAATTTTATAATGAAATGTGTAAAGACCTGGAGTTAGAAAACCAAAAGCAACGAACTTGCTGAACATTTCTCAAGCTGTAATAACTAAAGACAAAATTCAAGCATCAATTTGTGATATTGAAGGATAGGAGTAAAATATTGAATTATGCAGAATGCACCAAAAAAAACATGGAAGAAACACAGAGTCACTGTATCAATAAGAAATGGATATTCAATCATTCAAGAGATACCATAGAACCAATCATCAAGAGCCATTCATACTGAAAGAATTAGTCCAAGATGCATTGAGACATGAACACCAAACAAATCTCCAGGAATTGATGGCATACAAATTGAAATCTTTCAACAAACTGATTTAGCACTGGAGGAACTAACTCATCTGTGCCAATAAATTTTGAAGATAGTTACTTGGCTAACTAATGTGAAGAAATCCATATTTTGTCCCCATTCCAAAAAGAGATGAACCTACAAAATGTAGAAATCATTGGCCAGCATCATTAATATGGCATGGAAGTAATATTTTGTTAAAGATTATACAAAACTAGCTGGAACAGTACGCTGTTATGGAACTTCCAGAGATTTAAGCCTCATCTGATTAAGATGTGGAACAAGGAATATCTTTGTTTATGTCAGACGGATGTTGGCTGAAAGAGAATACGAGAAAGATGCTTACCTCTGCCTTATTAACTATACAAAAGCTTTCAACTGAATGGATCATGAAAAGCTATGGACACCATTGCACAGAATGAGTATTCCAGAACACTTAATTGTGCTCATGAAGAACCTATACATGAATCAAGAGGCAATTGTTTGAATAGGTCTGACACACAACTTTCCCAATTCGAACCATTCAGTGTTCACTTGTTCTGTTCAGTCTGTATGCTGAGCAAATAATCTGGCATCAGGATAGGAAGAAGTTTCATTAACAACCTTTGATATACAGATGTTACAACCTTGCTTGCAGAAAGCATAAATGTTTTAAAATACTTAATGATGAAGATCAAAGACCACAGCCTTAGGTATTGGTTGCACCTCAATATATAGAAAACAAAAATCGTCACCATCAGACAAATAAATAGTATCATGATGAATGGAGAAAAGACTGAAGTTGTCAAATCTTTATTTTGTTCAAATCAACAATCAACACTAATGGAAGCAGCAGTCAAGGAATCAAATGACATTAAATTAGGTAAATCTTTGCAGAAAACATTTTTTAAAGGTTCAAGGGCAAAGGTATCATTTTGAGGACTAATGTGCACCTAACCTAAGCCATGGTAGATTCAATAACTTCATCTGCATGTGAAATATGGACAATTAATAAAGAAGATCATAGAAAAATTAATACATATGAGTTATGGTGCTGAAAGGAATATTAAAAGTATCATATACCAACAAAAAACCAAACACATCTGTGTTGGAAGAACACAGATTTGTTTGCTCAACTAGAATACTCCCTAGAAGCCAGGATGGCTAGATTTCAAGTTATACTTCAGTCATATTATCAGGAGGGACAAGTCCCTGGAGGAGGACATTATGCTTGGTAAAATGGAGGTCAGTGAAAAAGAGGAAGATTCTGAATAAGATGGATTGAATTGGCACAGAGGCAGCAGAAATGGACTCAAGTATAGCAACCATTTGTGCAAGACTGTGCAGTAGTTCATTCTGTGGTGTATAGCTTTGAGTTGGTACTGACTCTATGACATCTAAAAACAACAGGACTTAGATTGTTGATCTTTATGCATTCCATTTCATTTTTGGCAACTTCAAATTTTCATAGATTCATATGTTGTACATTCCATGTTCTGCTTATTAATGGATATTTGCAGTTACTTCTCCTAATTTTGAGTTGTGGCCCATCAGCAAATATATAAGAAGGAAAGGTGAAGTACTTCTGAATGTTTAGCCTCTGAAAACCTTATGAATAGCAGTGGAACACTGGCAGAAAGCACCAGAATATTGAAACATGATACATAACACCAGCATATTGACAGATACAGTTCTAGAAGTTTAGCCACATAGATTGGAAGGCACTCACTATGTGACCTAGGAAAGAGATGCCTAGGTAGAGTTGACTGTGATGATGCAAATAGGATTCAATATATTGCAACAAATAAAATTTTAAAATATTTACCATAGTTTAGTCATTCTTCTAAACATTTTGCTAAATTCTCAAACCATCACTGTAATGCACGTACTATTATTATACCATTTTATAAATTCAGAAACTGAGGCACAGATTGGTTAATTACTCTAAACTTACAGAAATCATAATTATTTTGTTGACTATGTGCAGAACTAAACTGAATGAAAAGAATAATGAGAGCTGAAAGTTGTCCTACATGAAATGTAGATCCCTGGGTCACCGAGAATAGTACAAATTTAAGATCAAAAACCACAGAAGAAAACTACCACTTCTTTTTTCTGTCCTTGTTCATTGCCTTAAGTGTTTACAATACCTATGCTGATAAATACAATTGAAAAGAAAATGGATTATCATCATGTAGCCAGAGACAAATAGCTTATACTTCGGCAAAATCCTTTCAAACCTATTTCCATGGGGATTTGTTTTTACAAAATAAAGCCATACCTACATAGTTAATAAGTTTTGTTCCTTGTTGTTGTTGTTGTGTGTCATGGAGTCAGTTCTGACTCATATTGACCCTGCACAGGGTTTCCAAAGCTGTTAATCTTTATGGGAGCAGAGCACCTCATCTTTCTCCCACGGAGCAGCTGGTAGTTTCGAACTGCTGACCTTGAGGTTCATAGCCTGATTCGTAACCAGTATGCTACCAGAGCTCCTTTAACATTATATTGTATGTATTTTCCATAGCAATAGATATATATCTCAAGAATTATTTTCAATAATTTCATAGTAAAAGTTGATTCATATGTATTATTCAATTATTATTGTTGTCCTTAGGTGCCTTCAAGTTGGTTCACACTCATAGAGACCCTATGAACAATAGAAAAAAACACTGCCCAATCCTGTGCCAATCTAACAATCATTGCTACACTTGAGTCCTTTGTTGCTGCCACTGTGCCAATCATTATTACTTATGTGTATATTCCAATATGACAGGATAACAATAACTCTGTCAGTGAGAATAAACATAAAACAAATTCCCAGAAGACAGAGAGTAATCATAGCTTTGCTTTTTCACTTCATCATAATTTTTGAAACCACTTGCCCTAAGTCTCTCTATTTCTTAGATCATACTAGATCAGAAACAGGTTAAGAGACATTGTCTTTTGGTTTGTTAATTCAATGGAATGACTCACAAAACTCATGGAAGACATACTTATGACTAGTGGTCTTGTTATAGCAAACAGATATGGATTAGTATCATTTTAAGGACAAAATGCATCAGTGAGGACTGGGATGGTTCCAAAAGTAGAGTTAATTGGTCTCAGAGAGGGTATATTACCTTTCCTTCACCAACCAGAAAGTTCTTTGCACCTTCATGTATCAGACTTTCATTGATAAATCCTGCTGGACATGCAAAAGCATACCTTTTGAATCTAATTGATAATAGCCTCCAGGTGAATCCTTTCTGGTTTGGTCAGCACCACTCACCAACACAGAGCCTCAGTAGTGACATGAAAGTCTCAGATCAAGGAACCCCAAGTAATGCAAATGTTATTTTTCCAGAGCAAGAGATAAAGTCCACCTTGTTGCTGTTATTACTGTCGTTAAAGTGCCATCAAATTGGTTCTGACTCATAACAACCATGTATAGGATTTTCAAGGAGCAGCTGGTGACTTTGAACTGCTGATTTTGCAGTTCAAACTGAACTGTGGTCCAGTGCTTATCTAGAGCACCACACCAGGACTTACCTACAGTAAAAATCCGCTGTTAACTTCACAGTCAGAATAGAGATTTGGAAACTTAAAACTAGCTTAAAAAAAAAAAAAAAAAAAAGCCACTAACCAAGCCATAGAATTGTTAGGTGAAAGAATTAGTCTGGGGCATAGGAAAGTCATTGAGAGGAAATGAAGAAATTAGCAAAAGACAAGATGGAAAGGAGTTAAGGGTTATGAGTCTGGTGGCAGATGCAGTGTAGAAGCAATGACTCTGGTGGTGACACTTAACAACAACTTATGAGACTACAGATACATCCCTTTTATTGCTAGGTCACAAGCATGTGCTAATTAACTAGTTTGCTGAAAATTCCCATTAGATGCAAAAGAGCCAAATGGCTTTTAGAACACCTTTGAGAAAACTTGTCAATGGTTAATTATAGTTGGTCCTTTAGATAGATAAGTGAAGTAAAACTTTCTATATTTTTAATTTCCTTCACAAAACAGCTGTGTATATGGGTTTAAAAATAAAATAGAAAATGTCCTGGCATTCAGAATAATATGCAGAAGAGATTAAATCAAAAGAAGCTTAACTATCGCTAAAAATATGGGTTGCTGTTTTTGTTAGGTGCCAGCGAGTTGATTTTCACTCAGCAAGCCTTTGAATAACAGAATGAAACACTACTGGGTCAGCATCACTCTCACAATTGTTATGTTAGAGCTTATTATTGCAGACACTGTATCAATTTATCCCTTTGGGGGGGGTGGTCTTCCTCTTTTTCATTGACACTCTATTAAACTTGATGGCTTTCTCCAGTTATTGGTTCCTCTTGATGACATGTTCAAAGCATGGGAGACGAAGCCTCACCATCTTTGTTTCTAAGCTGCAGTCTCGCTGTACTTACTACAAGAAATCTTTGTGTGTTTTTCCGGATGTCCATGATATGCTCAATATCTTCCTCACACATCATAATTCAAATACATCAATTCTTCTCTGCTGTTTCTTATTCATTGTCTTATTTTCATATGTATATGAGGCAATTAAAAATACCTTAGACTTGGATCAGAGGAATGATAGTCCTCAAAGTGACATCTTTGCTCTTTAAAACTGGATTGTTGTTGTTAAGTGCTGTGGGGTCAGTTCTGACTCATAGCGAACCTCTATAGGGTTCCTGAGAAATAGCTGGTGGGTTTCAACTGCAGACCTTTCAGTTCACAGTACAATGCTGATCTTACAGAGCCTCACCAGGAGTCCTTAAAACTGGGTAATGAATATTATTTGTCAAATTTTAAACAAAGGTATAGTGCATATGTATATGCATTTGAACAGCTCAGGCACTAATGTACCAGGTGTTGAAGATGTGTCTTGACAGGCAGCAAGAAAGAAAGATACAGAAAACATTTACAAATTGATGTACTTTTTCCTGTCACACTTCACTAATGGCACTTAGACTGCATATAAAACACTTTTACAAGCAGATCTCTTTCAAAGAAAATTAAAATCCATGTTTAATCTGTAGGGAACGAAAACTTCTGGAGTGAGACCTTGGACAACTGGTTTTAAAAGTTCGTTCTTTTTCAGTTGTAGTATTTTGTTTTTAATGAGGCATATGAAATGCTTCAATTTACCCCTTGGCCAACTTAAATTTTTGCTTTAATACCCACACATCTTTAACAGGGTTCTTAGAAAAGAGAGATTCTACCATTTTCATAAAAGTCAGCAAAATAAAGGAGCTTAAGCCTCATGAAGAAGAAAATTAATGTATCACTAGCTAATAAAGTAACCATAGCATAGATGGATGTCAACCAAACTCTAGGTTAGAACAGCCAGGATCCTAAATTCAGGATGCATTTTACTGGTTGATAGTATTTTTAATGTTTATTTGTTTGAAATTATATGAATGAGTTCATTAGTTTATATCTATTTCATATTCTTCTCTCAAACATTCAACACTGCTCTACTTCAGTTCACTCTCAATTATTATTATGCTGAAGAAATGACAAAAACAAAATTAGAGCAGAATCACCCCAAATTGAATAGTCTGCCTTCATCTATGCATCAAATGACCACTCTTAAGAATGAAAGATTCTTAAAGAAAGAATATTTCTAAGTGCATATGGATCTCAACCTTCTTTTCATCCTCCAAGATTTTCCTCTTGCATTATTCTCCCCCTCCCTTTCTCTCTCCCTATAGGATCACTACTATCTTTACTTAGCTTAATGTCCTGCACTGGAAAGAGATTGCTGGTGAAATCCTGGCCCATCCTATAGTAAATATCGACATGATGGCACCTAATAACAACAACAAACATTACTAATCTATCTCTGACTGAAATTCATCTTTGAAATGGTAATATCAATAATCCATCTCAACAGGATATTATAAAAAATGAGAAATGAATTAATATTTCTAAAACAGTCAGAAGAATTCTGACACATGGTTTTGTTGTTTTTGTTAGGTGTCATAAAGTTGGTACCGACCCATAGCAACCTTATGCACAGCAGAAGGAAACACTGCCTGATCCTTGGCCAACCTCACTACTGTTGCCACACTTGA
>NW_006408638.1:8412333-8414004 GCF_000296735.1 Chrysochloris asiatica | reverse complement strand
ATTATTTAGAAGGACCAATCCCTGGCTAGGCCATCATGCTTGGTAAAATGGAATGTCACAGAAAAAGAGAAAGACCCCACCAAGATGGATTGACACAGTGGTCGCAGCAATGGGCTCAAACGTAGCAATGATTGTGAAGTTGGTGCAGAACTGGGCAGTATTTCATTCTAGTGTGCATAGGGTCACTATGGTCGGTACTGACTCGATAACACCTAACAACAACAACATTCTAGTAGAAATATATTTTTATATTCCCCATGTTTACAAAAAAAAATCCTCCTAAACACTTCTTCTTCTTGTTGTTAAGTACCGTTGAGTAGATTCCAATCCATATTGACCCTATATAGGATTGTCAAGGAGCGGATGGTGGGTTTGAACCACCAATCTTAGCAGTCCATTGTTCTTCCTACAGCACCACACCAGGACACTAGATTAACAAATATCTACAATTCTATTTTACTGGTCTATTTTCCAGCAAACTTTTTAAGGTAGTCTCTTCTCATATCTATAATTTTTCACCTCCCACCCTTGTAATCAACTCCCCCTCCCCAAATGACTTCACTAGATCCGTTTTCAATCAATGTCACTAGTGGCATTGTTAAACTGAGTGAAACATAGTTCAGCAAAGTAGAACCCAGAATCAAAGGTAAATGTTAAAATATAAAGAGAACTTGCATGGACCTTTGGAATGGTACTGAATTACCTAAAATGTGAGATAATAAAATGGTGCTAATTCCATTTTACTAGGAAACGATAAAGTGAATTCAGCTGACATTTATATTATATGCATATGTATGTGAACAGAATGTCCCCTAGATGTTACCAGCTTATGGGCATGAATATATAGCCATTGAATCAATAGCTCTTGCATACTCACATGGGACCTTATCCCTTCTCTGTGTAGCTTAGTTCTAGAAATATCCAGAAATGGCCTATCACATACAGTTTGCACCATAGTTTGTCCCTTTCTCTGTCTGGCTTCCTGTTTCTTTCCTGAAATCTGTTTCTTCTGTCCACTTCTTGCCTTCACACTCTGCGTCTGCTGATGATACCTACAGTAGATTTTCATGTCTGCAGTGAATTTATCATCCAAATTGGGACACTCTTGAAAGTGGAAGGAAGCTAACTTTGGTTGAATCCCCTGAAATCCCCAGGGTGAAGATTCATATGCACATGATTTCCTGAGACTGTGTTCTCCAGGATAAACTTGCAAGGAGTAATGGAAGAAAAGTAGAAATGGTGAGAAAAGTCAAGTGAGGAGGCATTCTCAGTTAAGATTGGCAAAAGTCTCATTCACAGAAGTCTCTGGGGTACAAATTGTTGTAAAAAAATTGCCTATCTCTTGATAGATAAGGGAAGGGAACTTTGGCACCCAGATCAATTGGCCAATGAAAGGCTATTTGGTTCATGGAGCAAGTAACTTCCTAGGTAGAGGGTGCTTTTTAATCTGAGGGCAATTATGTGTGTATTTGGCATGAAGGGATAATGTGGCGTCAGTTCTAAACCACTAGCTGTCCACACTCAAAGCAGTAAGAATGTGGATACACCAGCCTGTAAAAAGACATGGGTAAGTAACAGTACCTGCTACCAAAACACCTTTAATAATGATACTAGGACTATTCCAGCAAACCAGGACATTTGGTTATCCTGTTTATATATGTGTGTGTGTGT
>NW_006408638.1:8408084-8411363 GCF_000296735.1 Chrysochloris asiatica | reverse complement strand
GGTCCCAGAGACCTCCGTTCCTGGACTGCAAAGTTAATCACTCCCCTCCTTGTTACAAAACATCTACCTTTACATTTCCAACCCTCACAATCAGTCTTGATAACAATTATTCACTATTGTATCACAAGAGACTTATCCGCTATTATATGGTTTTTGAGACTGTAAATCTTATGGGAGCAGACAACCTCATCTTTCTCCTGTGGAGCTTCTGGTGGGTTTGACCCACCAACTTTGCTGTTAGAAACCCAAAATTTGCCCACAGGCGCATCCCCTGATGCAAACCATGGTATTTTCAATTGCCTCTTATGTATTTGAAAGCAGGACAATGCATAAGGAAGACTGAAGATTTTAGGGTTTACAAGGATGAAAATCTTTATGGGAGCAGAGAGTTTCATTTGGTGAAGATACTGGGTGAAAAAACTAGTGTAGAAAGAAATAAAACCAAAAAAGCTCTGAGAAGCAAGACTGACAAGACTTAGTCCCCCACACTTTGAATGTGTTATCAAAGGGGACTAGATCCTGGAGAAGGGCATCATGCTTGCTTAAGTAGTGGGTCAGAATAAAAAAGGAAGACTCTTAATAAGATGGAATGACACAATGACTGCAACAGTGGACTCAAATATAGAAACGATTGTGAAGATGACATACAACTGGGCAGTGCTTGGTTCTATTGTACATACTGTCTCTATGAGTCAGAGTTGATGGGACAGAACCTAACAACAGCTGGCACCATTTTTGTCTCTTTCTCAGATAACCACCCATTTTGTAAGGCTTCTCTTTTTTTATGATCTCCCAGGAAATTTCCACCCAATGGGGATTACTATTATAGCTGCCCAAGATCACTACATGAACTCCCTCAGGCTGCTGTTTCATGCCAGTGTATAGACCACAACTCTTTTCACACAGATTTCTATATGTCTTGCAAAGTGTTCCTTCCACAGTGGCAAACAATGGAATTCAGTTCAGAAATCATGATCACGATGATTCATCTTTGGTTTCGTTCCTTGAGTCATTCTTTCTTATGGTTCTCAGAGCTTTTCACAGTCAGAGTCCAACTCTTCATCTTTAATGCTTTCTGTTCTTCTAACAGTAGGGAAAGTCTTATTATTCCTAAATTTTAGTAAGATCCACAATAGTGTTATTTAGGTCTGATACCAATATGTCCAGATTTGACTGGGATAGTCAGATTTACACACTTTGTCTAAGTGTAATTATTAATCACATCCTACTTGACTCTCAGAAATGTCCTAATTTGAAAATAAATGATAATTTAATCCTATTGAGGGCCACGATTTTAATTGTTTTAAAATATTTTGAACCTATTCGTTTATAGAATACATAGGAACTAGAAGGAGGCTGTGTTAGTTTTCTTGGGTTGTCATACAAATTTACTGTTATAGAAACTAGGAGTTAAAAATCATATACCTCGCTCAAAATCAAGATCAATAAGGATAATTTCTTCTTGGTAGTTCATAAAGAGAATATGTTCAATGACTTTCCTAGCCTCCAGTGGCTGCCAACAATCCATGATATTCCATAGTTTATAAACATATCACTCTGATCTCTGCTTCTGTCATCACATGGCAGTCTTCCTGTGTGTTTCTGCGCGTTCAAATTTCTCTCTTCTTATAAAGACACCAGTCTTTGGATTGGTGTTGGTGGTTATATGTTGTAGATTTGATTCCATTTCATAACTACCCTGTTTAGGGTTTACAAGGATGTAAATCTTTATGGGAGCAGAGAGTTTCATATTTCTCCCACAGAGTGGATGGTAGATTCGAACTGCTAACCTGCAGTTCTCAGCCCAACTCCTAATCCACTATTCTACCAGAGTAGTTTTTGGATTAGGGCCTACCATTAACCAGTATGATTTAATTTTAACTTGATAACATCTACAAAATCCTCATTTCCAAATAAAATCACATTCACAGACAATGTTGTTTTTGTGTGCTGTCAAGTCAATTTTGACTCATAGTGACCCTGTATACAGTTTTTGAGAGTGGCTGATGGATTTGAACTATGGACCTGGAGGTTACCAAATCTTATCCATAACACCACAGGAGGGTTAATTCACAGATACTAGGAGCTAAAAATTTCACATATTTTTTCAAGGGATATAAATTTATTTGCATTGAGTAAAGCAGATTCAAATTCAGTTGCTTGCTGTACTTTGAATTACTGTTGTTATTAAATACTGTTGAGTCAGTTCTGATCCATAGCGACCCTGCATAAGGTTTCTAAGAATCAGCTGTTGGGTTTGAATCACCAACATTGTGGTTAGCACACACCCATATATCTCCAGTATTTCTAAACATGCATGTTTATAATTGTGATAGTTGGTGTTTTCTGTCAACTTGACTGGAGCAGGATTATCAGTGGTTTGGCAGATGTGATGTGGTTATCACCCATAATGAAATATAATATAATATATTCAACTCTATGATGAAGTCAGTTATGAGTAGCCAATCAATTTTAATTTCAGAGAAACTTCCTTGGGAGTGTGACTTCCTTTCAGTCTATTGGACATTGGTTGTACTCTGCTTGGTCTGGATCTTGGATCTGACTCTTCCCCTTACCTCCACTTCTTTGGAGTTAAGCCAATGCCCTGCTCTATATCTTCCTAATCTGGAGCATCTGTAGACTGCCTTGTTGCCTGATGGACCTGCAGCTGACATGCAGATATTGGTTCATCAGCACTACAGCTTTGTGAGTTGGAAACCTCCAGCCTGACATAAAACCAATGGACTAGGGACTTGCCTACATTTAAAGCTGTGAAGAGAAATTTCCTTGTTATAAGCCTCATTTTTTGTTTTTACACCACCAAACATGTTATTGTTAATTAAATTAAGGTTTACAGAACAGATTAACATTTTATGTACATCAAATCATATACTCTGATGCATTACAATGATTGCAAACCCCTCCATGTACCAACAGTTAACAATATCTACTTCTATTCATTTTAACTATGGCATTCCTCCCTGTGTCTCCCACTACCTTCATCTTTCCTTTGCAAACCTCCCTCTTGTGTATTGCCTTCCTGTCACCCATGGCAACATGTGTCTACCCTGTAACCCTTGAATAACTTTCCCTCCCCTTACTCCCTCACTAACCCCTCAACCATCATTCAGAAAATCATTGTATTGATTATAATACCCTCCATGTACCCTTAGGCAATAGTATTTACCTATTTTACCTATTTGTGTGTGTGTGCACATATACCACATGGCAAATATATATTTATTGATCTCCCAAAGGAACAAACAAGATGGCAAAGAG
>NW_006408638.1:8406534-8407208 GCF_000296735.1 Chrysochloris asiatica | reverse complement strand
CAGGAAAGCATGACAGGAACAATCAAATAAGATAGATACAGGAAACAATTGGAAACCATTCAAAGCCTACAGAAAGAGGTCCAAACAATTAATAATAGAATATCAGAAATGGACAATATACTGAAAGGGCAATGGAGTAGAATTGAAGAGACAGAAGCCAGAACTAGTGAACTAGAAGATAAACCTCTCAACACTACTAAGATAGAAGAGCAAACACTAAAAAGGATTAAAATATCTGAAGAAAGCCTAAGATTCATTTTGGACAACAAGAAGAAGAATAACTTAAGAATTATCTTCATTCTGGAACAGGAAGAATCACACAAGTCCACAGAGGAGATAGTTGAAGAACTTCTAGAAGAAAATTTTACTAATATCTTTAAAGCAAAAAGATAAGTATTCAGAAAGCTCAAAGAACCCCAGAAAGGATAGCCCCTAAAAGACAATCACCAAGACGTATAATAATCAAGCTCTCCAAAATCAAAGATAAGGACAGAATCCTGAAAACAGCTAGGGAAATGAGAAGTGTAACATACAAAGGCAAGCAAATCAGTTGAAGCTTGGATCTCTCAACAGAAACCATGCAGCCAAGCAGGCAATGGGAAGACATATATAAAACCCTGAAAGGAAAACAAAACAAAACAAAAAACTGCCACCCAAGAATCCTCTACCCAGCA
>NW_006408638.1:8383528-8384356 GCF_000296735.1 Chrysochloris asiatica | reverse complement strand
TGATTAGTAATAATGCACCAAGTGTGTAACTACATTAGTATAGAAAAAAGACAGAAAAAAGAGTAAATATATAAGATAGAGGAATAATAATTTTCCTAAAGAGAAAAATTAGCATAAAAAGGATGTAGGATGAAGTCCTACTTAATGTAGAGAAATCTGCAAGACCTTTAAAGAATGAGATTTAAGAAGTAAGGATATATGGTAATTGTCAAAGACAAAAAGGGAAATGACTGAAACAAAAATAACTTGGTACTTTTGAAAAATAGCAAGAGGGCCAAACAAACAGTGGGAATTAAGTGATGTTATTGTTATGGGCCATCAGTCAAGTGGATTCTGACTCACGGAGACCCTGTATAAGGTTTCTGAGCAACAACTGGTGAGTTTGAACCACTGACCTTGTGGTTAGGTATACTGTTGTTTGTCCATAAATAATAAATATTACTTGACTTGAGATTAAAAGGAAATTCAACAATTTTAAAACCATAATTGTGGAACTAGTACTAATAAAGATGAACAAATCTTAAAAAGAAGAATGTGGAGTTCTCAGCGATTCTTCCTAGCCTTAGCCTTTTTTAAATCAAAACATCTCTCACTTCCTACAATAATGTAAGTTGTACTTCTACAAACTTTGATTAGGAAAAATGGTAACTGAAGGTTCTTATAACAACTATTTTCTACATAATGGGCCTGGTGGCACTGTGGGTTATACTTTGGGCTACTAAACTCAAAGTTGGTGGTTTTAACCCTCTCTACCAGAGAGAGACAAATCTTCATAGAAGAATTACAATCTCGTGAAGTCCTTGTGTGGAGCTGCAGGACAATGAGCTC
>NW_006408638.1:8382012-8383428 GCF_000296735.1 Chrysochloris asiatica | reverse complement strand
AGACAAATCTTCATAGAAGAATTACAATCTCGTGAAGTCCTTGTGTGGAGCTGCAGGACAATGAGCTCGACTATAAGGTAAGTTTGAGTTTCAAGTTTGTCAGCTCAAACCCATCAATTGTTCCTCAGATACCATGTACAGGGTCACTATGAAGTGCAACTGACTCAATAGTACTGAACAGCAACAACAACAAAATCTGTGTACCATCTCTAAAGGTCAAAATTGAATCTATGACAATGGGTTTATTTAACTGCATGGCATTGCCACTAGACTGTTCCTAACACATTCATAGGGAGAACACGACAGTTATTTATCTGAAATATCATAGTGTATGCATGTGTAGACATTATCCAGTCTGCAATTTGATCTTGTTGCAAATGTGAACTACCAGCTTCTTACTAAAAGTCAGAGTCAAATCTATGACAATGGGTTTATTTAATTGTATTGCATTAAAAATCATGTGACCACTATTCACCCTTGAAATATCATAGTGCATACATGTGTAGACATTATCCAGTCTAGTAAGTATTCTTATTTCAAATGTGGACTACTATCCTCTTGTTGCAGCTGTGTGCCTCCTCACTTGTAGTCCAGGGCACACACATTGAGAGCTATTAACAGAGTATTTGAGCTGTGGGAACGCAAAGATTCACATAAAATAGACAATATATGATAGTTTTTAAATACAAGGCTTTTGGAACTGAAGTGACTATGTTTCATTCTCTTTTCTACTACTTACTCTGAACCATGAGACTTCTGTCAGCCTTACTGTCCTCTTCTTTAAAATGGGGATTCTGATCATTGAAAGGACCAAATGACATTCATGTATAATCACTTAGTGCAGAAGCTTCCAGATCGTGAGTGTTCAGTTGTTGGTATGTGTCATTTAGTCAATTTCAACTCATATCCATCCATAGCACAAGGTAGAACTATCCCATAGGGTCAGAAGCAGATTACCAGGTCTTTCTCCTACAGAGAAACTGAACGGGTCAAACCACCAACCTTTCAGTTAGTAGTCAAGTGCTTAACTGTTTCACCATCAGGACTTTTGAGTGTCCAGTACACATTAGGTATTATGAGGAATTTAGCAGTGCTGTTAGTGAATCAGTTAATGACAATAGTACTTCTTCATTTTGCCGATGAATATAATGAAACTGAGATCATCTAAGTAATTTTTCTTCTGGTGCTTGTTTCACTAAAGACAAAGCCTGTTCATTTTACCTTGAACATCACAGAAAAATAGAGTCTGGAGACAAGACTACCTATTTGAGACAGCTGTTATCACAAAATATTGCCATGACCAACTCCTAAATTCTGTTGATTGTTATTGTTGCTATTAGGTGCCATCAAGTTGGTTCCAACTCACAGTGACCCTATGCACAACAAAATGAAACATTGCCTAATCCTGTGCCATCC
>NW_006408638.1:8379030-8381200 GCF_000296735.1 Chrysochloris asiatica | reverse complement strand
TGAATATGTCTTCATATATGGGATAAATATTTATTTGATTTTTAGTAAAGGGGTGCAGGCTTCTCATAAATGGAGTGCTGCCTTCTTGTTTCCTTTGTGGCTATCTGCTCCTGATTCTGTTTTGACAGATTAAAGTTTCCTTCCCTTGAGAGTTGGTTGTTTTTCTTGCACTAGGTGCTATTTTTTCTTCCATGGTCTCAGGTCCTGCTTTCTTTCTCCTTGCCACTAGACTGTCCCTAACACATTCATAGAGAGCACCAAGTGAATAACTGCTGAATCTTTATTATGCGCTTCATATCTTCTTTCTTTCCTTCTACCTGTCTTCCTTCCTTCTTGTTCATTGGTTTGTGTGTGTATGAACATTTTATTATAGTAAGTATATATACAGTTAAAGCTTCAAAAGTCAGACCCTTTATAAAGCAAAAACCTATCAGAGAAGGAAAGCTCATACATTTTCTACTAAAATGAGTGATACAGATATCTGTCAAAGGCAGATAATTGTAAAATAAGGAAAAACAAATAAATAGTTGGAAAGAAAGTTTCCCTTTTATCCCTAATATTTTTGACATTTCAAAGACAATCACATTTAACCATTCCTGCTTTGTTTTTTCCTCAACAAAATCATACTACTATTAACATATTAAATTTTGACTCACATTAGGTGGGTTAATGTGCCCGATTGCAAAGCCATTTGAACTGCAAGTTTGTCTGTTCAAGCTCACCAGTTTCTCCTCAGAAGCCCTATACAAGGTATTTATGGGTCGGAATCAACTCGATGGCACTTCACAACAACAATGATTAGTGGTTATGAATCGGGCTGCTAATCTGAAGGTCAGCGGTTCGAAACTACCAGCTGTTCCATGGGAGAAAGATGAGGCTTTCTGCTCCTGTAAAGATTTATAGCCTCGGAAACCCTATATAGGGTCGCTATGAGTTGGAAACGACTCCAAGGCACACAACAATAACAATAACAACAACAACAACTAACTTCTCGCTATGATAAAGGAGGCTTTTACTCTCTCCACCATTCTTCACCTCCCTTCCTCCACCTACTGTCTCCCACACTAGTCATGTCTGTAAACTCAAAAAGCTCCCTTAAATTCTATCTCTTATTCCATCAAAAATATATAAGAACAACAACAACCCTTGGTGTGCTTTTTCTATACAATTTATTACCTTTCCTAGCTTCCTCTATTACCACTCATCTGTCAATTTGTTATATCATGGTATCTTACATGCTTCTGTGATGCTGGAAGCTATGTCACTAGTATTTTAAACACCAGAAGGGTCACCCATTGTGGATAAGTTTCAGGGGAGCTTTTAGAATAAGAAAGACTAAGAAGAAGGAGAAACATACCAATTTTGAGTGGTTAGCCACATAAAACCTTATGAATAGCAACAGAACATTGTCTGATATAGTGTTCCTCAGGTTGATGAGCCCCTCAGGTTGGCACTTAAAAACAACAAATACAGATCAGTACCATGAACAATGCATTTCTCCTTAACAAGGATATTTTTGCTGTTTCAATGAACTTTTCTTTTTATACTTTTCCATGGGTATGTACCACAGTCTTAACTTCTTCCAAACTTTATTTTATCCATGAAAATTTTCTCTCAAAGACTACCATAAAGTTTTAAAGTGAGTATTAATGAAATGGATAAAGATTTACTAGCACTAGATCTTGCATCTCTGGGAGTTTTCTGTCATTGTACTGTTGCAGCCATCTTTGAATCATCTTTAGCAAAATTATACTTGCCTGTGATAATAATGATATTGTCTGATGATTTTGCATTCCATTTTGGTCTTTTCTTTCTTTCTTAATGAACTTTTGCTTTCTTCTTGTCTGATGTTCTTGTCATCCCACAACTATTCTGGTCTTTGGTTATTTTTGTCTAATTCACCAAAACTGTTTTTGAAAAGAACCCCAAATTCAGGTGGGATATGTTCAAGATCTTGTGTAGTTGCCTTAATTTTCTTCAGCTTCAGCCTGAACTTACATGTAAGCAATGGATGGTCTGTTCCACAATATGTCTCTGACTTTCTTTTAGCTGATGCTATGGAGCATTTCTACTGTCTATCGCCAGGGATATAGACAATTTGACTTCTGTGCATTCCATCTGGTAAAAATCTATGTGTATAACCATCTTTTATATTATTTTAAAAAGGTAT
>NW_006408638.1:8376645-8378035 GCF_000296735.1 Chrysochloris asiatica | reverse complement strand
TTCTCAATGTGAAGAAAACAAAAATTTTCACCACTGTACTAATAATTAATATAATGGTAAATGGACCCCCCATCAACACTCATGGAGCAGCAATAAAGAAATGAAACAATGTATTGCATTAAACAAATCTGCTGCACAAAACCTCTCCAAGAGCAAAGATGTCACTATGAAGACTATAGTATGCCTGACCCAGCTTAAGTGTTTTCTATAGCCTCATGTGCATATGAAAGTTGGACAATGAATAAGGAAGACTGTAGAAGAATTGATGCATTTGTTATGGTGTTGGAGAATAACATTAAAGGTACCATAAACTGCCAGAATTACAAACAAATCTGTTGGAGGAAGTACAACCAGAAGTTCTTTGTAAACTAAGATGGCGTGACTGGTGTCTCATACTTCAGACATATTATCAAGAGGGACCAGTTCCTGGAGAAGCATATCATGCTTGGTAAATTTGAGAGTCAGTGAAAAAAGAGGGTGACCCTCAGTGAGATGGATTGGCACAGTGGCAGCAGTAATGGGCTCAAGCATAGTAGCACTTGTGGGAATTGCACAAGACTAGGCAGTGTTTCATTTTGTTGTACATGGTAATGCTGTAGGTTGGAACCCATTCTATGGCTCCTAGCAACAGCAACAAGATCTTATACTAATTCAAAAGAAAAGGAAAAAACCCAGACAATTTGCAGGCAAATAAATTCTGATACATAGTGACCCTATAGGACAGAATAGAACTGCCTCATAGCTTTTCTAAGGCTGTAATTCTTTATAGAAGCCAACTGCTTCTTCTTTCTCTTATGGAGTGGTTGGTGTGTTTGAACCAGCAATTTTTCAGTTAGCAGTTGACTGTTTAACTACTGGGACACCAGGACTCCTAAGATCTGGCACTACTACTTAACAATAATACCTTTTATTATTATGGCATTAACATTGCAGAGAGTTATCAACTGGATGAAAGGTACCATTAAGGTAGAGTATATTTTGTCTGTTTTTCTATATCTAGGCCATCTGGCACATACATGGCTTATTTGCTATCATAATACTATAAGAATAAATAATGTATATTTTGTAAGACTTTAAAATATATTTTTTTAAAATCTTATTTGAACCAATTTTTAATATTCCAATATTTTATAATCAGCATCATCATTTGACACAGTAAAAACAAAGTAAATATGTACTATTTTGTCATTTTAAAACATGTATATATTATAATAATTCATGAAAATATTTTTCAAAGTGCTAAAATTTTCAACGTTTCTGCTCAAATTTTAATTATTCAGCTTAAAACATAAAGTTGTAATGTTTCTTGCTGAGTCACAGACAACATGATCAAAGAAGTAATTTATCCTCTGCAGTTCCAGCTGCCTTTGTCACTAAATAACATTCCTGT
>NW_006408638.1:8360649-8375702 GCF_000296735.1 Chrysochloris asiatica | reverse complement strand
AGACTCTTGTGGTACAATAGTGAATAATTGCCATCAGGACTGACTGTGAGGGTCAGAAATGTAGAGGTAGATATTCTTTGACAAAAGGAGGACAGTGATTGATTTTGCAGCCCAGGAGCAGAGGTCCCTGGGACCATCAAGTGAGAAGAGTGGAGAGTGTGATCCTACCTAGAGAGGCAGTGATACCAGGGATGGAGACAGAGTGATGATGTGGACAGATGGAGCAATTGGGGACACTGGACTCAGGGAGGGAGAGAGGCTATGTGCTGATGGCCGGGGGGCAGGCCTGTGGGGTGTACCCTTTGGTTATTTGATAATGCATGGAGGGGATTGTGATCATTGCAATGAAACGAAATATGACAGGATGAATATAAAACTGATGTTCTCTCATGTAATCCCACATAATTCACAATAAAAACTTAAAAAAAAAAACACACACACACAAAACTTTATGGGAGCAGAAAGCCTTACTTTTCTCCCATGGAGCAGTTGGAAGTTTTGAACTGCCAAACTTAATGTTAGCAGCCCACTCATAACCACTAGCTACCAGAGCTTTTTATAAGGTATGTAATACTAGTTATATACTGAAAAGTTTGTGAGCGTAGTTCACCAGTAAAACAATAATTCAGATTCTTTCTTTGTAACCATAGATGTAAAAATGTAGCATTTAACTAAAAAATTGCTTTAGTGTGTTTACTTTTTCAGTGACTTCAGTGATGTCAGTTTTTATAGTGTTTAAATATCACTTGTCAAGGAAGTATTGAATGAAGTTAATATATTGTGTAATATTTATTATTATTTTTTTAATATGAGCTAATTGTAGATTTCCTAATGTTGTTTTTAAGTGCCATAGAGTCGGTGACAACTCATAACAACCCTATGCACTGCAGAACGAAACACTGCCTGGTCCTATGCCAACCTCACAATCATTGCTACATTTGATCCCATTGATGCTCCCACTGTGCCAATCTATCTCATTTGGGGGTCTTATTCTCTGAACCTCCACTTTAGCAAACGTGATATCCTTTTCCAGGGACTGGTCTCTTCTGATAATATGTTCAAACTATGAGAGATGAAGTCTGGCAATCCTGGCTTCCAAGGAGAAGTCTGACTAATTCTTCCAACACAGATTGATTTATTCTTTTGGTAGTGCATGGTACTTTCAATATTGTTCTCTAACATGATAACTCAAATGTATCAATTCTACATTCTTCCTTACTCACTGCCCAATTTTAACATGCATGAAGTTATTGAAAATACCATGGCTTGCATTAGGCACGTCATAGTCCTAAAACTGACGTCTTTATTCTTGAAGACTTCCAAGAGGTCTTTTGCAGCAGATTTTCCTAACACATTACTTTGTCTGATTTCTTGACTGCTGCTCCATGAGTGCTGATGGTTGACTGGAGCAAAATGAAGTTTTTGACAACTTCATTTTTTTTCTCCATTTATATGGATTTTATTTATTGGTCCACCCATGAGGATTTCTTTTCTTGTTTACATTGGCATGAAACCCATACCAAAGTCTGTGGTCCTGAGCCAACTTCATAACCGTTGCTATGCCTGAGTCCATGGCTACTGTCATTGTGCCAATTCATCTCATTGGGGGACTTTCTCTTTCTCTCCAATATCCTTTGTCAGGGATTGGTCCCTCCTGACAATATATCTCAAGTATGATAGACAGAATCTGGTTATCCTGGCTTCCAAGGAGTATTCTGGCTATACTTCTTCCAACATAGATCTGTTTGTTCTTTTGATAGTCTGTGGTACTTTCAATATTGTCTTCCAACACCGTAGCTCAAATGCATCAATCCTTCTATGGTCTTCTTTATCTATTGTCCAACTTTCATATGCATATGGGGTTATTGAAAATACCATGACTTGGGTCAGGTGCACCTGAGTCCTCAAAATGTCATCTTTGCTCTTGAATACTTTAAAGAGGTCTTGTGCAAAAGATTTGGCTAATGCAATATGTCATTTGAGTCCTTGACTGCCACTTCCATGAGTGTTGGTGGTTGATCTAAGCAGTATGAAGTCTTTGACAACATCAAGTTTTCCTCCACATATATGGATGTCATTTATTGGTCCAGTGGTTAGGATTTGTGTGTGTGTGTGTGTGTGTTTATATTGAGGTGCAACTCATACTGAGGTCTGTAGTCTTTGATCTTCATCAGTAAGTATTTTAAGTCCTCTTCACTTTCAGTAAGCAAGGTTGTATCCTCTGCATATCTCAGGTTGTTAATGAGTCTTCCTCCAATCCTGATGCCATGTTTTTCTTCATATAAGCCAGCTTCTTGGATTATTTGCTCAGCATACTGATTGAATAAGTGTGGTGAAAGAACACAATCCTGGTGCACACATTTCCTGATTTTAAACCATTCGTTATCCTCTTGTTCTATTTGAATGTTTGTCTCTTCGCCTAAGTTCAGGTTCCTAATGAGTTTCATTAAATGTTCTAAAATTACCATTCTTCATAGTATTATACATAATTCTTTGTGATCCACTGGTTGAAAACAATTGCATAGTCAATAAAGCGAAAATAAATGTCTTTCTGGTATCCTCCACTTTAAGTCAAGATTCTTCTGACACCAGTAATCATACGTTTTCACACATACTTTTTGAATCCAGCTTGAATTTCTGGTACCTTTCTGTCGATGTGCTATTGTAACTGTTTTTGTAATATCTTCAGCAAAATTTTACTTGCATGTGCTGTAAAATATATTATCCAATGATTTCCACATTCCATTGGAATGGGCACAAATATGGATCTTCCCTTTTGGTTGGCTAGGGAGCTGTCTTCCAAATTTCTTTGCATAGATGAGTGAGTGCTTCCAGTGTGTATCAGTTTGTTGAAGCATATCAATTTGCATTCTTTCAATTCCTGGATCCTTGTTTTTTTGCCAATACCTTCAGTACAGCATGGACTTTCTCCTTAAATAGCGTGTGTTCTTGATTATATGGTGCCTCTTGCAATGATATTTTTGGTTTGCCTGTTTCCAGAAAGTACGAGGTTAGGAGAAGTTTGTTTTAGCATAATTGTTTTCCTATTATTGATTAAGTAACAAAAAATTTAATTTACTGTTTCAAAATAAGTAAGGTTGCATATGATTTTTATATTTTATGAATAATATGTTAGTTATCTTTCTGATATTAGGCTCGTAAGACTTCTCTTGGAGATTACTTAGGGTCCAGACCTTACCTACACTACCCATTCCTATCATACTGATTCTGACTCACAATAACTCTATAGAACAGAGTAGACCTGCTCCCGATGGTTTCCAATCTGTAAAACTTTAAGTAAATATACTACCACATGTTTCTCAAATGGAGTGACTGGTGGGTTCAAATGGCTAACATTTAATTAGCAGCTGAGTGATTAACCAGTGCACAGCCAGGGCAACTTAAACCTTACCTAGAGGAATTTAATAGTTCAACACTGTTTATCCTATGTAACAAATTGCTGTGATCAACTGGAGTATGAAAGGCACCAAACATGATATTATTCATTATCACATACCTGTTATTATTAGTCTTAATCACAGCCCCAGAACTTGCCCAGACTTTATCTTTATTAGACAGGTAGAGCAAATACTACTATTCCCATTTTACAGGCCATCAGTATGATATTATTTCAACATATGCATGAAATACACATGCTAGAAACATTTACATTTCCTGCAGTCTATTTTGTAACTTCATATTTAGTGACAGAAAACCTTGGTTGACAGAGAGGCCAGCAGAGGATTTGCATGAATATTCTGCCTATTTGTGATATATAATACCACATACCGGGGGGAAATATTGTTTGGCATAATCCACAGTTCTACCATCTTTCAGATTAATTGTTCTGACCTTGGTCTACAAACATAAACAGAAATGTATTTCAGATAATGTTTGTTCTCATCATAATTATATTCTGTGCACATTCAGGTGGAGAGGAGTTAAGGAGCATCTGTGTTTGCCAGTGGGAGCAAGAAGCTTTGAACCAAAAACAAATGCATAAATCTAATCTTAGGTAGGATGCTAGTTATTAGATGAATGCTGACCATGCAACAGGAGATGTAGAACTGCAACTCTTCACCTTAAACAATGTACAGCATCCAGAAGATAGCATGAGTGATACATTACCATAATCTTGTGCCTATAAAATTATGAATCTTCTGAATTGACCTGAAAACTTCTGTGTGATTATGGCTATTAGATACTAGGTATGATAAACACCTTTTAAAAATATCTTAGAATTTGCTGCTTGCCAGTAATTATAACAAAAACAGAAACAAACTGCCAAGTGACTGCCTATTGGGAGTATTCTGAATCACACTGCATTAATCATAATTAATTCTATTTGGGGGAATACACAGATAATTATGACAATGGATTGATAATAACTGGGAAGAAATTTAGGTTCTGAAAGTAACTTTGCAATTTATGAAGATTTGCCTTACAAATCTAGGAATTGCAATATATGAGAAATCAATGTATATCTGATTTTTGAAATTGTGCATGCATGTTTATTTCAATTGTAGTTCATAAAATATATAAATTATACATTAGGCAAGTATGTTATAATTTCAAAGATGGCATTATTGTAAAATAATCTTTCCTTTAGCAAATAAATAATCACAGGGTTTGACACTTAAACAATCTGTCTAAAATGAGGGCTTATTTTGTTTCCACTTTGACCATAGGAATATGGATATGTGAAAAAGAGAGGAGGAGGGAGGGAGAAATAGAGAGAAAGGTAAGTCAATAGGTAGGTTTGGGTCTGAGCAGAAAAAATTATGTGCAGTAGCTAACTTTCCCCATGAAAACCATAGTTAGAAGCAAATGCCATAACAAAATCATCTCTGATAAATTCAAAAAAGATCAGTTAAAAGTTTCTATTTTGTCTTGAAATCTGGAGTAACTGCAACATCTGTAGAAAAAGTTTTTATTGCAAAAGGGAGACTGAAATGAATTTGGGGCAGACATAAAATTAAATGAGTAAGAAGAGTAAAAATCATTATCATGTACTTGTAGCTAAGCAATTATTAGTAATATTTTTGATTCATTGAGTAAACGTACCATCATTCTTCTTAGCTGTTATGCTTTAAAATTTACTTTACAATTGATAATTTTGTCCATCACTGTAAGAGCATATGTACATTTTTTATTGTTGCTTCACTAGTTATGTTTTTCATAAATATAACTAAAATGTTTCATTTGATGTTTCTCAGTTCTACTTAGTAATCTATACAACTACATTAAAAATGTCATCCTTTACCTAATGGCAGCTTCTGAAAAAATAGACAAGATTTCTAGAAAAAGAATTTCTATGGAACAGTTTTTCATTTTCAAATGTGTAAAACCTATTAATTAGTCAGGTCTCTCTCGTTAGATGTGAATTAAACCTAGCTGAAACCAATTTAAGTAAAAGGGAATTTGATGAGCCATGTAATTGTTGTTGGTGACGTGGAGTCAGTTCCAACTCACAGCATTCCTGTCCACAATAGAACAAAACACTGTCTGGTCCTTCGCCATCCTGAAAATTGTTGTTATGTTTGTACCCGTTGTTGCTGCCAATTTGTTAATCCAGCTTGTTGAAGAGCCATATAACTAAGAAGTCAAAAGTGGAATTCAGGCCAGACTATATCAAGGAGTACAAATAGATCTCTTTCCATATTTTGGCTCCACTTCTTGACTATCTTTATTCATTCTCTCCTGTAACAACTGATTACAAAGAGACAGAATGAATATTGGCTGGTCCAAGTTTATATTTTTACAGTTTCAAGCCTAAAAGGAAGTGTTCTTAAAATCAAAACATAAAATGTCATGAAAAAAGTGTTCGTTGGTCATTTAATAGACAAATGTCCAAGTTATTGGAGGCGGGGAAAATATTCGCTATTTAGAGGACCTAGGAACGATACTTATTCAACCTGTATGCTTAGCAAATGATTTGAGAAGCTGGGTTGTAGAAAGAAAAGCATGACATCAGGATTGGAGGAAGATTCATTAACAACCAGATGATACAACCTTGCTTGCTGAAAGTGAAAAGGACTTAAAATACTGACTGATGAAGATCAAATACCACAGCCTTCAGGATAACATCTCAACGTAAAGAAAACAAAAATTCTCACTACTGGACCAATAAACATTCTTATCAACAGAGAAAAGTTTGAAGTTGTCAAGGACTTCATTCTTTTTGGATCAACTATCAACATGCATGGAAGCAGCAGTCAAGAAATCAAACGATGTATTGCATTAGGCAAATCTGTTGCACAAGACCTTTTTAAAGTGTTGAAGAGCAAAGAAGTCAGCTTGAGAACTAAGGTGCACCTGACCCAAGCCATGGTATTTTCAGTAACCTCAGATGCATGCCAAAGATGGACAGTGAATAAGGAAAAGTGTAGAAGAATTGATGCTTTTGAGTTATGGTGTTGGAGGAAAATATTGAAAGTGGCATGGACTGTCAAAAGAACCAACAGATCTGTGTTGGAAGAAGTCCAGCCAAAGTTTTCCTTGGAGGCCAGAATGGCCAAACTTCGTCTCTCATACTATGGACATATTGTCAGGAGGGACCATTTGCTGGAGAAGGATATCATGTTTGGTAAGGTGGAGGGTCAGAAAAAAAGAGGAAGATCCCCAGAGAGATGTATTGGCCAAGTGGCAGCATCAGTGGGCTCAAGCCTGGCAACAATTGTGAGGTTGGCCCAGGACTGGGCAGTGTTTTTTTTTTTTGTTGTTGTGCATAGATTTTCTATGAGTCAGAACCAACTGGATGGCACATAATAACAACAATAAAGAGCTGAATGAGACATTGATTAATAGGTATAGTGTATCACACAGTGAAAAGAAAGGACCCTTTCTCATTGGAAGAGTGATATGCAAAAGATCAAAAGTGTAGCTTTCCACTGCTTTAGGAAATAAAAAATTCATAAGAATAATTTATGTTTCTCTTTCTCACTGGATTATAAAATGTCTGGGTTATATAGGAGTATAGGAGTCCTGGTGTGGCGCTATGGGTTAATATGCTAGATTGCAAAGCCGTTTGAACTGCAAGGTCAGCAGTTCAAGCTCACCAGCTGCTCCCTGGAAATCCTATACAGGGTCGCTCTGGGTCAGAACTGACTCTACAGCAATTAACAACAACAAAAACAACAATGACATAGGAGTATAAAGGAACCGAGGCAGTGAAATGGATTACAAATGGGCTGCTAACCACAAGGAGTATTCCAATTGCTCTGGGGTTTTGGAGAAAGATGAGGCTTTCTGCACCCAAGGAGTAGTTGGTGAGTTTGAAATACTGGCTTTCTGGTTCAAACCAAACTTTAGATCCAGTGTTTTATCCCACAGTGCTACCACGGGATTGTTGTTGTTAAGTGCCATCAAGTCGGTTCCGATCATAGGCATGCTATATAGGGTTTCCAAGGAGCAGCTGGTGAACTTGAACCGCCGACCCTGCAGTTCAAACGGCTTTGCAGTCTGGCGCATTAACCCACAGTGCCATACTAGGACTCCTAACACCAGGATGTTGTTGTTTGTTATGCCCAGAATTCGGGGTACTCAAAGACCACCAAGGAACCGACGCCGATGCAAGTGCACAAGGGTTGTTTATTCAAGCTCGAGCCTGGGCCTTCTCCGTATCCAGCACAGCGTACTCGGGAAAAGGCCCTGAGCTCTTTGTTAGCAGAGTTTTTATAGAGTTTTCAAACAAGCTTAGGGTTTCTCAGCTTTACAATATTTGAATTGGTTGACATTTGGCAAAGTATGAGATGTTACAGTTTAATTGGTCAGTACTGGTGGTCTTTTGTTCTTAGGCTAGGATAAGGAAAACATCTGGCATCTGACCTTGGGTTGTCTTGTCTATTACTTATCTAGTTCTTGCTGTTGCTAGGGGTGAAAGGATAATCTAAGGCAGCATGAGCTGATTTAGCATGTTCCTGGAACAGGAGGATGTGTTCAGGCTAGTGTACAGAATGGAGTTTTCTTCTTGGTCCTACATTGTTAAGTGCCGTCAAGTGGATTCTGACCCATAGCGATCCTGTATAGGGTTTCCGAGGAACAGCTGGTGAGCTTTAACCTCCGACCTTGCAGTTCAAACAGTTTTGCACTCCAACGTATTAGCCCACAGCCACACCAAGACTCCTTATTCAAAGTACCATATTAAGCATTGTAAACTGTTGTACAGAAAAAAAAAAAGAAAAATTCTCTCAATGACCTTATAACCAATGAACCTGTTGTGGAAATTTTTGAAAATTCATTTTGAAAAAAAGTTACCAAATTATGAGAACTCCTTTTCACAAATATTTATATCATATTCCATAAAATAAATCAAATAATGTACATAAATATAGGATATTCTCTTTTATAAGTCAGAATTTGCTGATTTTATTTATTTATGAACTTAATTATTTTCTTCCCTAGGGTTCAATTTGGCAAATTAACACACCAGGACACTAAATGGTACTCAGGTGATTCAAAAGAGTTTAGATACCTTTCAATCTGCCCACAACTCAGTTTGCCCAAGGTGACCTAATTAAGCAAGCTTTAAAATCTCCTAGGGGAGGGCTTATATTGTCACTGAATAAAAAGCCTTAATACGGTATTTTTGTTACACACTGTCTATTGTCCTGCTGTTTTACATAAATGCTTAAATAGTAGAAAACTCTGCTCAAGAATATCCAAGACCAAAGGCTTACAGGGTAGGAATTCAAACATCATTTCTAAACATACTTTTTACTTTACACCATGCTTACTATGCTTTCCTTAGCCTTCAGATTATAGATTTTTTAACACATGACTACTGGTCAATAAATCAATAAGATCCTGGAGTGTATTGAATTTATCTGTCACTCTATATGCTTCTATAAATTGTTGTTACCCTTCCCCCAACCCCCTCACCAATGTGGACTTGAAATGGAAGGTCATGTCAGAAATGAAAGTATCATCAAGAGACAATGTTTGGACTATAAGTCATTCTGCATTATTGGAGAAAATACCAAAGCAAACATATTACCCAGGGAGGAGTCCTGTTGATCCATCCAGAACAACTTTTAGCAAACTATAATTACAGGGACTGTAAATATATTTGTTTTAATGGCTATTACTACACCTACAATTATAAGCACTCCATTTACCTGATGTATGTCTGAACAAATAAAGCAATAAAGGGCTTTGAAATACTGGACAGCAGAGACAATTTCTCATTGGTTCTCAGTGAGCTGCACCCATGACAGCAATCTCAGGGATTAAAAAGACCATTATCCTCATGTTACTTGATGATGAATCCACACTTCAAGTGCTACTGAGTGTCCCATACATATTCCATCACTCTTGTTGTTTTGCCTGTTCTGAAAGGTTGAGTTGTTTTACTACTTTTCCAAACTTAAGGTACCAAAGGATGCCAAAAATAACAACTAAAAAGTTTAAGAGATTTTTTTTTTCCTCTATTAATGGGGTTTATGTATAGAGGGGATGTAAGATGAATAACCTTGTTTAAACTTTTCATTAATCATAGATTTTTTTCAATAAATGGAAAGGTCACAGAAGAGGTGAAAATAAACAGGTTCAAAACTAGAAGCCCTGGCCCTAAAATAAATTAGGCTTGGAGAATGATGTGGAAATTTTTCATAGAAAAACGTTACAAATCCACAATCCCATACCTAAAACCCTTGAATAACCCATATGTTTATTAATTTTGAATTTTCCAGGCTTCACTCATTTACTTTAGACGTGTCATCAGGAAAAAACTAATTGCTTAAAAAGTACATCATGATTGTTACTAGGTCAGCAAAAATGAGGGATACCCTTAATGAGACAGATTGACACAATGGTCTCAAACACGCTAAAGGAACTCAAACACACCAATGATCATGAAGATGGAATAGGATGGCTCAATGCTTAGTTCTGCTGAGCATATGATTGTCATGAATCAGAGCCAGCTAAGCATAGTGCCATAACACATACTACATAAATTCCCTTTTGCTGTTTTTATCTACTCATCTAGTTGATTTTGACTTCGTGACCCCCCTATAGGACAGAGTAGAACTGTCCCATAGGTTTTCCTGGATTATAATTTTTATAACCTATTTTAGTGTTGAAGATCAGCTGAAACCTGTCCACCATGGGTGACCCTGCCAGCATTCAAAGTATTGATGGCATAGCTTTCAGCATCACAGAAACATGAAAGCCACCACAGTTGGACAAACTGACAGATGAGTGTGCATAAAGATGATCTCCAACTCATTTATCTTTATGGACCACCATTGGTCTGTCAGTTTATCACAGAATTCTACCAATTTTTTCCTTTGAAACTGATCAATCATGCAATCAAGATGTATTAATAGTTATTGGTGATTGGAATACAAAGGTTGGAAACAAAGAGGAAGGATTAGTAATTGTAAAATATGGATTGGTGATAGATATGATCCTGGAGATTGCATGATAAAATTTTACAAGACCAATGACTTGTTCATTGCAAATACCTTTTTTAAACAACAGGAAAGATGATTATGCTCATGAACTTCACCAGATGGAATATACATAAATCAAATTGATTGCATCTGTAGCAAGAGTCGGTAGAAAAGCTCCCTATCATCAACCAAAACAAGCCCAGGGGATGCTGACCAAATAATCCAAGAATCTGGAGTATAAGAAGAATAACATAGCATCAGGTTTGGAGGTAGACTTATCAACCACTTGTGACATGCAGATGATACAAACTTGCTTTCTGAAAATGAACAGACTTAAAACATTTACTTGAGAAAATCAAAGACCACAGCCTTCCATGTGGCTTGCACCTCAATGTAAAGAACACAAAAATCCTCACAACTGGATCAATAAATAACATCATAATAAGTTGTGAAAAGATTGATGTTGTCAAATACCTCATTTTGCTTTGATCCTCCACCAACACTCATGGAAGTGTTGTTGCTGTTGTTAAGTGCTGTCGAGTCGATTCTGACCCATAGCGACCCTGTACAGGGTTTCCGAGGCTGTAAATCTTTATGGGAGCAGAAACCTTCCTCTTACTCCCGTGGAACAGATGGTAGCTTCGAACTGCTGTTCTTAAGGAAGTAGCAGTCAAGAATGGAAGCAGCAGTCAAGAAATCAAATGACATATTGCAGTAGGCAAATCAACTACATGGACCTCTTTAAAGTTTTCAAGAGCAAATGTCAGTTTGAGGACTAATGTTGGTCTGACCAATGCTATGGTATTTTCAATAGCCTCATATGTGTATGAAAGTTGGATAGTGAATAAAGAAGACTGTAGAAGAACTGATGCATTTGTGTTATGGTGTTGGAGAAAAATATCAAAATCACCATGGACCACTAAAAGAAGCAACAAATCTTTGTAGGAAGAAATACATCCAGAATGCTCCTTGCATGCGGGATAATGAGACTGTGCCACATTTTGTTTTCAGACATATTGTCCATAGGGAGCAGTCCTTGGAGAAGGATATCATGCTATGTAAAGTAGAATGTCAGTGAAGAAGTGGAAGACCCTCAATGAGATGTACTGATATAGAGTCAGCAATGATCTCATAATGGTTATGAGGATGGCACAGGCCCCGACAGTGTTTCATTCTGTTATGTGTAAGGTGGGAATCAACATGTGTGCATGTTTTGTGATAATGCTATTGAAGATTCAGGATGCCAAAAGATTTTCAATCAGCTGTGGAATTTAATGAAGTCCTAGCTAGTTCACCAAATTATTCACAGTTGCCACCAAATGTTATACATAGTATTTTTATTCTTTTTATACTTAGTACTTGTTGACATAAAGATTTGAAGGGCTTTTAAAAAAATGACTATAGCAGAGTGGTGATATTTATCAATTTAGCTGGCTAATGGAATTCTATGCCCTAGGATGGATAAAGAACTAAATATTTTAATAATAGTGGTGGATCTTTCCAACATTTTTCCTTACAAATGTAGGGCCCAGTGGGATTAGGAGATGAGAGAAGGATTGCTGTTCCCTCAGTTTACCGGTTGCATGGACCTAAATACTGTACTTGCTCTGTACTTATCTAATTCTGATGTTTAAAGATACTTTATGTGTTTTTTTTCCCCCATCAAATGGTCTCTAGAAACCAGCCAAATGATTCCTCGGTGCTAACTCAAAGAAACAAGAGGGAAAATTAGCTGCATAAAGCTTACTCAAATATACTTTATGAGATATTTCAAGAGCAACTCTGATGATATATAATTTTCACTTTATGCATTTATTTTATAGTTTAATCTCTGAGAAAGGTACAATTATAGCACATGCAAGCACTCAGGTTATTAATAAGCATCTTATTGGCAGATGGTTTTAGTTAAGGGTACATGGGAGTAAGAAACAAGCCAGCTATAGAACAAACTCAAAGATATGGGTGATACAGAAAATTCATTGCAGAAGACGCACACATAATTTTTCAATTCACTGCTTCCCTTTTGGACTCCTGATGTGACAGTGTAGGATAAGCACTGTACTGTTAACCACAAAGTCAAGGTTGAAATTCACTAAGTGCTCCTCAAAAATCCTATGTTGTTGTTGTTGTAAAGTACCGTTGAATCTGTTTCAACTCATTGTGACCCTGTGTGGGTTTCCGAGGATTGACTGGTACACACACAAAAAAATATCATAAGCCCACTGCCATCAAGTTAATTTCAACTCATAGCAAGCCTATGTAGGGTTTCTGAGAGTGTATACCTTTATAGGAGCAGACAGCCTTATTGTTCTCCTCTGGAGTAGTTAGTGGGTTTGAACCTCTGACCTTGCAGTTAACAACTGAACACCTAACTCACAGTACCACCGAATTGCATTTTGTACAAGCCCTAACATCTGTATTGGAATGCAGATATATTTCCAAATTACTGTATTCTTGAACAGAACTAAATACTGTAGAAAATGCTATTAAAATCAAGAAATCTGCTAACTAGACAATTGTGACATCTTTACAGTTTCAATGTTTTCAGACCCCAGTTCATCTATATTCACCCCATTTTGCCCCACTGAGTGGTATTTCATGTGTTGTGGTGATACTAACGTCTCTTTGTACAAATTTAACATTCAAATTGGCTAATAAACAAGTTAGTAATTTCTTTACCAACCCTAGGTAAAGAGGGCTTTTGTGACTTTTATTCTATTTTGGAATTTTCTTTCAGTCAAAACATTTTCTCTATAATTCTCTTCATTTGTAATATGTACCCTCTAAGCAGAAGCTGTGGCACTATAGGATAAGCACTGGACCTCAATGTCTGTGTGAAGCACAAGGTCACTAGTAACTCCTTGGGAATCCTATACAAGGTCGCAATGATTCAGAAACTACTCAAATGCACTTAACAACAACAAAAAGCAGAAGCTCAAGGAGCCACGGTGGTTCAATGGTTTAAATCGCAGCTCCTAACCAAAAGATTTATGATTAGAACTCATCAGTGGCTCTGTGGGAAAAAGACTTGGAAATCTGCAACCTAGAAAACTCAATAGGACAGTTTTATTTTGTCATATGGACTTACTATGAGTTGATATCAACTTAACAATGACACTTAACAATAAACAGAAGTTAATTTTTGTTTTAAATTATGGTTTTCTGATATGTGAATCATAATACTGAATTAAATAATAGTCAAAATTCTATCTAACTGAACTTATCCTAACAATATATGAGTCTATGATGCTAATACGTTGAAAGAGAACTGAACAGTCCATTGTATATTCTATTAACGTACATCTAGGCTATTGTGGAAAGGAGCTCTAGTAGCGTAGTGGTTATGAATCGGGCTGCTAACCTCAGGGTCAGCAGTTCAAAACTACCAGCTGTTCCATGGGAGAAAGATGAGGCTTACTGCTCCCCAAAAGATTTGCAGCCTCAGAAATCCTGTGTAGAGTCACTATGAGTTGGAACCGACTCAGCGGTACTTAACAACAACAGGCTACTGTGGCAATGTGGGTTAACATGCTGGACTGCAAGGTAGGTTTAATCTGCAAGATTGGCAGTTCAAGCTCGCCAGCAGCTCCTTGGAAAGCATATACAGGGTTGTTATGGCTCACAACCAACTCGATGGTACTTAATAGCAACAATAGCCAACAGGCTACTTATCAATATAAGATTATATGTAAATCCGGTAGTTTTAACTCTCCAGATCAACAAAGATCCCTGCTCTGTTACTGTTGAGAACTATTACTAGGAAAGGTAATTGTTGAGCTTCCTTTTCCAATTAAAGAAAATCAAAACTAAATCAGTTGCCATGAAGTTGATTCAAACTTAAGGAGTAAAACTGTTCCCTAGGGTTCCCAATGGCTCTGATCTTTCAGAAGTAGACTGCCAAGTCTTTCTTTGGAAGTACTTCTGGATGGGTTTGAACTGCTCAGCTTTCAGATAGGAATGAAATACTTAGTAAAACAGGACTTTGAAATCATTAAGAAATGGTAATGTAAATAGAAAAAAACACTAACCTTAAAGTCAAAATACTTATTATTGAGATCAATTGCTGTTATTTTCCAGTTCTATAACCTTGATCAAATCTCTGAATTGCCCTTGAATCTCAATTTTTCCATTTACAAAATGGGGACAATAACCCATATCCATGTACAAACTCACTGCTGATATCACAATTTCTAAACTCATAAATCACTCTCAAATATTTGGAAAAAACAAAATTCTGCACCTCATCATCTTCAAGAAATGATTAGAAACCTGGACTGAAATAACATATCTCATAAAATGACCTTCTTCCTGGAAACTTCCCCTTTGTGTGGCTTGTTCTCTAGCTATTCCTATATAGTGGCCTGGCATCCCTCCTCATCATTCTCCAAGACTATTAATTCACACTACAACCAGAATTTAGCCTGGACTCCCTTCTAGATTAGATTCCTGTGACTCCTCTACTTAGTCTTAATAAGATTGTTACCACTGATGTTGGGTTCTGTGGGTATGTGTTCAATACTGCACTACTTTTGGATGGTTTCTGGCAAATTTAGAATATTTTCTTTGTTCAGTGGGAAGGGATAGGTCAGGAAACAGATATAGTTCATCCTCTTGCTTTCAGAATGAGTCTTCTTTAAATTTAAAAGCCTCTGGAGGGAATAT
>NW_006408638.1:8348579-8360549 GCF_000296735.1 Chrysochloris asiatica | reverse complement strand
GGGTTTTTTCTGATGTTTAACACCTTCTACTACCAGGAAATTTTATTATCTGACTTGACTAAAATCTTTCTAGCTTCATTGCTTCCCATTCAAACAAGATGTTGGAAGCTATTAGGAAAGTTATAAACATTAAATACAGTTGTTAAACTGTGTGGGTAAAAGAAAATAAATAAAATTGCTAACTTTTAAAACATTATTTCATCCATGTTACTGGAAATCTCATTATTAACATGGCTTAAAAATGAAATTATTAAGAGGACCAATATATAAAGGAGGTGGATTAATTTTTCAAGCCTGAAATTCTTACACATCTCAGAAGATGGGTTTCTAACTAGAATCTCTATTTCTCAGCAAGCATTATAATACTAATTTTCACTTATTACCAAACAGCTCTTTTGCCTGTATGACATTGCCTCTTGGACCCCATACATGACTGTTATTAAGATCTAACTTATTCATGACTATAATTCAGATCTAACAACCAGTCTAGTCAGATCGGGGTAATTAGTCCCAGAGGGTATTGTAGGAGAGCTCATTTTTCTTTTCATCTTCAGATTTTAGCAAACAAGTTGGAATACTGGTTCATTTGGAGAATTCTGTAATTCAGATATCTCAAAATGTGGGAGTGAATAAGCTAAATACATTTTAAAGAGATTCCTATAAAGAGTTTCTGTGCTGGTTAATTTGGTTCATGTGCTTTTACTGTGGTAAAAGAAGAGAACATAAACAACAAGGAGAATTAACTAACATCAAGCTAATAAATTGCCAACAGCCTGTTTCCAAGTTTATTAGAGAATTTAAAGGAAAGAAATAAACCATTACCTAGTATATGCCCACTTGAATTTCTGTGCCAGATTATCCAAGGTAAGCATAGGGTTACGTGTACTTACATACTAATGTTTAGTGAATAATTCCCATTTTTCACAATATCAAAGATTCTGCTGTAGGTATGGCTAGCATCTGTCTCTCTCCCAAACCCACAATACTTATCTAAGTAATCAGTCTATTTTCAAATTTACAATCAATGACAGGGACAGAGTATCCAGCAAGCCAGTTTTAGTAATCTGCAGTGAACAATTTCACTTTGGTATTAATCAGAGTGTGTGGTGATTTGCAAAGTGGAAAGAGTGGTAGATTTTAAGTCTAAAACTTGAATTCAAATCCCAACTCTATTATCTTATTAGTTTCTTAACCTTAGAAATGCAATTTATATTTTTAGTCTTTTATTTTTGGATGTAACTGTAACTGGTGATTCCAAGCTAACAGAATTGTATTGTTGTTGTTTTCCATTGACTGGGTCCCGACTCATGTTATTGTTGCTAAGTGTCATTGAGGCACCTCCAACTCATAACAACTCTATGTGCAAGAGAATGAAACCCTATACAGGATCACTATGAGTTTGAACGGACTCTATAGCACTTAACAACAATGACAACATCAGAACATTATTATAACAACCAAAGGTAAATTCTCTACCTGGACCAAGTAGAGAAAAGATCATGTTCGAAAGCTTAACACAAAAATTTAGAAATATTCAAGAAGCAGGGAGGCATCTAAAATGGACAGATTAGACTTGGGAATAGAGGGAAGGGAAATAATGACTAAAGATAATTGAGGCTAAATAGGTAGGCTGAGACATATACACAAATTTATTTTGTTTCACATAATTCAAGATTTCTTGTACTTTAATTAAATCTGCCTTAACTAGCGTTCCCCAGAAATAACACCAATTAGACAAGCACAAATTTTCCTTCTTTTATGCTGTTACTCTAAAAAGCATAATAATTGTAACCTTCTGTTGAATGGCTATCCACTGAACTAATTTGGCAAATAATGATACTTACATTTTTTCTTTGGAAGTGATTGGAAATTTTATATAGTTTCTGATGACTTAGTACAAACCAAAAGCTTCAAAATTACTTCATGGTATACTTATGTAGGCAGTCTGCATCATGAAAATCTTATTGGAGAAATAATCAGAAACCAAGAAAGGTGTTTATCAGGTTTGTATCTTTCCACCTCAGTTATTCAATCTATATATTAATCAAGTAATCTGAGAAGCTAGATTATATGAAAAAGAATTTGGCATCAGGACTGGAGGAATACTTGTTAACAACCTTCCATATGCAGATAACACAACCTTGCTTACTGGAAGCAAAAATGACTTGAAATACTAACTGATGAGAATCAAAGACAATAGCCTTCAGAATGGATTGCTTCTGCATTTAAGGTAAGCAAAAATCCTCACAAGTGGACCAATAATAACATGATAAATGGAGAACAAGTTGAAATTGTCAAAGACTGTCTTTTGCTTGGATCCACAATCCGTGCTCACTGACACAGCTGCTAAGAAATCAAAGGCCATATTGCATTAGGCAAATCTGTTGCAAAAGACCTCTTTCAAGTGCTAAAGAGCAAATAGGGCAGTTTAACAACAAGGTATGCCTGACCCATGCTATGGTGTTAATAGCCTCACATGCATATAAAAATTGGACAAAGATTAGGAAGACTCTAAAGAATGGTTACATTTGAATTATGGTACTGGCAAATAATGCTGAAGAGTTCAAATTCATAGCAACCCTATGCACAATAGAGAAACCTGTTCTGCACTATCCTCACAATTATTGTTATATTCGGCCCATTGTTACTGCCATTTTGTCGATTTATCTTATTGGGGATCTTGTTCCTTTTCATTGACCTTCCACTTTACCAAACATGATGTCCTTCTCCAGGGACTGGTCCCTCCTGATAATATATACAAGTATGATAAATGAAATGTTAACTATCCTGGTTTCTAAGGAACACTCTGGCTATACTTCTTCCAAGACTTCAATATTCAAAGGTATCAATTCTTCAGTTTTCCATATTCATTGCCCAGCTTTCACTTGCATGTGATGCAATTGAAAATGCCAAGCTTGGATCAGGTACGCCTTGGTATGCAAAGTGATATCTTGGTTCTATAACACTAAAGAGATTTTTTTTTTGCAGCAAATTTGCCTAATGCAATAAATTGATTGGTTTCTTAACTGCTGTTTCCATGAGTGTTGACTGTTGATCCAAGTAAAATGTGATCCGTGACAACTTCAATCTTTTCCCAGTTTCTCATGATGTTGCTTATTGATCCAGTGGTGAGGATATGTGTTTTCTTTATGTTGAAGTGTTAGCCATACTGAATGCTGTATTCTTTGATATTCATCAATAATTGTTTCAAGTCATTTTTGATTTCAGTAAACAAGGTTGTGTCACCTGCATATCAGTTTGTTAATGAGTCATCCTCCAATCCTGAGACAATATTCTTCTTCACATAGTTCAGGATCTCAGCATACAGATTGAATAAATATGGTGAAATAATACAACCCTGACACATACACTTAAACAATGAAGTTTAATTTACCGCTTCTTGGTGTATGTATAGGTTCCTCATCAACAAGAATAGGTTTCCATACTAGATGAAGCATTATTTGATCATTATTTGGGTGAGAGAGAAGATAGAGTAATTTACTGGCTAGAGGGTAGACACATGTTAGCTTGGGTTACAGGGAGGAAGGCAATATACAAGAAGAGGGAGGGTGACAGAAAAATGATGAAGACAGGTGAATTGCTGGGGCTGCAAGTTCAGGAACATAGTATTAGGGGACACCATGGTCAATTGGCTTTGGTGAAAAGCATCTGGGATCCTAAAAGCTCATGAGCTGCCATTGAATGTGCAGCTATTGGTCTCTCCATGTACAGAAGAAAGAAGAATGATGAGAATTGAAGAGGATTGAAATCAATTAGTCCAAAGGACTAATGGAACCTATAAACATAAGTCTATGATCATGAGACTAGAAGAGCTAGATGGTGCCTGGCTACCACTACCAACCGCTCTAAAAGATCACATTAGAGCATCTGGGATAGAGTGGGAGAAAATGTAGAAAAGTCTTTAAAATTCTTTTTAAAAAAAAGACCAGGCTTACTGGTCAAAAAGTGACTAGATGGAGCTGAGACTGTGGACCTCAATCACCCTTCAAGTCTGGAAAGGAACTCACCTTCATGTCACAATTTTCAGCCAAGCAGTAGATAGGTATATCATGGGGACAACACTAGTAAGGAATGCTCACCATGGAATGGTCAATCATTCAAGATCAAAAGGGCAACATTTTCCTAAGGACAAAATTGAGAAAGGGTGGGAAAGTGGGTGAAATGGAAATAGGAACCCTCGTATGGAAGCAGAATAATCATTGTTGCACAGAGGAGATTGCAATCATTGAGCTGAAACAAAGTGTATGATTTGTCGGATGTAAAACTAATGATCTTATCTGTAAATCTTAACTTGATTCACTAGATAGTTGAAAAATAATCATGATAATAGAAGTCTCCCCAAAACTTTTTGAAACCCCTTCATATGCATGTCTATGCTGGGTCTTGAGCTCAGATATCAATGGATTTTTTTTTTTTTAAATCAAATAGTGTTTTGTGACTTTAAGGAATCATAGGCTCTACCCAATGCAAGGTAATTATTTATCCAGATCAGTAATCCAAAGTCCAGAAAGGTGTACTGACTTACTAAAAGCCATATAAACCAATAAATACTGAAGTCAGAACAACATTATGAGTCCCCTGGCCCTCAGATCTATATATTCAAAAAATTATAATATGTTCAGTGGAATACAAGTTTCATACGGTGTTAATATTCCCCTGGAAATTTTTGAGTTATAAAGAGTTGAGAAGATTTAGTTAGCTCTGGGAAGCTTTTGGTATGCTAATGTTTATTGATTAAATATAAAAAAGTATCCAGTTATACACTCTTTGTTCAGATCATGTTTAAGTAACCAAATTCTACTTCTCCAAAAATAATAATTAGCAATGGAAAATTTAAAAAACATTTCATATAGACAGTGTAGTCTATTGGTTAAAACGTATGCTTTATTACATATGCCAAAGGTAGCAAGCAGGTGTGACCTTTGCCAAGTAATTTTAATTCTCTATACCTCAGTTTATTTATCTGGAAAACAGAAAAAAATATATATATATATATCACCTACCTCAGAGAGCTAATAAAAGTATCACATGAGTTATAGATATAAAATTCATAGAACAGACCTGACACATAGGAAATGTCCAATAATGGTTAGAAATGATTAAGGGAGTCCTAGTAGTGCATTGTAGGATAAGCATTAAATTACTAACCAAAAAGCTGTTGGTTCAAATCCATCAAACACTTCTTGGAAACCCTACACCAAATTGCTCTGAATCAGAACCAACTCGACAACACTTAATAGCAACAGGATTAAGAAAAGAACATGTTCAGCATTTTTCAAGCTGAAAGAACTGACAAACATTTCAAGTCTCAAATTGCCCTATTGGGCAATATATTGCTTGATACAAAAAGCATCAAAAGAAGATGAAAGATATACACAGCCACTATACCAAAAAGAAATGGTTGATGTTAACCCATTTTAAGAGGTAGCATATGACCAAGAACCAATGATATTGAAGGCAGAAATCCAAGCAGCACTGAAGGCATTAGCAAAAAAACAAAGCAAAATCCCATATTGGTGGAATATGAATTAAAATATTTCTACAAATGGATACAGCACATATCTACGCCCCAAAATTTGGAAGACAGCTACCTGACCTACTGAAGAGATCCCTATGCATGCCCATTCCAAAAAAAGGTGACTGAACAAAATGCAGAAATCATCAAACTATATCATTAATATGACATGCAAGTAAATTTTTGCTGAAGATAATTTTAAAAAATGTGGAACCAAGGGCATCATTGCTGATGTCAGATGGATCTTGACTGAAAACAGAAAATATAAGAAAGCTGTTTACTTGTTCTTTATTGACTATACAAAGGCTTTTGACTACATGGACCATGACAAAATATAGAAAACATTGTGAAGAAAGTCTATTCCAGAACACTTAATTTTGCTCATGTGAAACTTGTACATAGACCAAGAGACAAGTTATTAGAGCAGAACAAGGGGTTACTGAGTGGTTTAAAATGAGGAAAGATAAGTGCCAGGGTTATTCAATCTGTATGCTGAGTAAATAATCTGAGTAGCTAAATTATGAAAATAGCATGTCATCAGGATTGAAGGCTCATTAACAACCATCAATATGCAAATGATAGAACCTTGCTTGCTGGAAGCAAAGAGGGTATAAAATATTTAATGATGAAGACCAAAGACAGCAGCCTTCAGTAAAGATAGCACCTTAATGTAAAGAAAACAAAGGTTCTCACAACTGGACAAAAAATAACATCGTGGTAAGTGGCCAAGAGATTAACATTGTATAATCAAAGACTTCATTTTGCTTGGATCTACAAACAACACAACAGCAATCAAGAAATCAAATGATAGATTGCATTAGATAAATCTGCTGCAAAAGACTTCTTTAATGTGTTCAAGAGCAAAGATATCAGTTTGAAGACTAATGTTTCCCTTGCCCATGCCATGGTATTTTCAATTGCCATCTTTGTGCCTATTCCACAGAGAGGTGACCTAATGCAATGCGGAAATCTTCAGACAATATCTTTGATACCCCATGCGAGTAAAGTTTTACTAAAGGTAATACAGAAATGGCTATAAGCATACATTGATAGATAACTTCCAGAGGTTCAAGCCAGGTTCAGAAGAGACCATGGAACGAGAGATATCATTGCTGATATCTGATGGATCTTGGCTGAAAACAGAGAATATCAGAAAGATGTTTACCTGTGCTTTATTGATTATGCAAAGGCTTTCAATTGTGTGGATCATTGCAAGCTATGGAAAACATTGCGAAGTATGAGTATTCCGGAACACTTAATTGTGCTCATGAGGAATCTGTACCTGAACCAAGAGGCAGTTGTTTACATGGCAACACTGAATGTTTTAAAATTAAGAAAGGTGTGCGACAGGGTTGTATTCTTTCACCATACTTATTCAACCTGTATGCTGAACAAATAATTCGAGAAGCTAGGTTTTATGAAGGAAAACATGGCATCAGGATTGGAGGCAGACTCATTAACAATCTGCGATATGCAAATGATACAACCTTGCTTGCTGAAAGTGAAGAGGACTTAAAATATTTTCTGATGAAGATCAAAGAGCATAGCCTTCGGTATGGATTTCATCTCAATGTAAAGAAAACAAAAATCCTCACCACTGGACCAATAAAAAATCCATTCTTATCATTGGAGAAATGATTGAAGTTGTCAAGGACTTCATTCTTCTTGGATCAACTATCAACACTCACAGAAGCAGCAGTCTAGAAATCAAACGATATATTGCATTAGGCAAATCTGCTGCACAAGAACTTTTTAAAGTGTTGAAGAGCAAAGATGTCAGCTTGAGGACTTAGGTGTTCCTGACCCAAGCCATGGTATTTTCAATAACCTCATATGCATGTGAAAGCTGGACAGTGAATAAGGAAGACCGTAGAAGAATTGATGCTTTTGAGTTATGGTGTTGGAGGAGAAAATTGAAAGTGCAATGGGCTGCTAAAAGAACCAATAGATCTATGTTGGAAGAAGTGCAACCAGAGTGCTCCTTACTGGCCAGGATGGCCAAATTTTGTCTCTCATACTTCGTACATATTGTCAGCAGCATCAGTGAGTTCAAGGGTGGCAACGATAGTGTGACTAGCCCAGGATGGGGCAGTGTTTCATTCTGCTGTGCATAAGGTCACCATGAGTTGGTACTGACTCTATGGCACCTAACAAAAACAACATATGTGTTTAAAAGTTGGACAGTGAATAAAGAAGACCTTAGAAGAATTGTTGTAGCTGAATTATGACATTGGAGAAGTATATTAAAACTACTTCAGATGTCCAGAACAAACAAATCTGTGTTGGAAGAAGTACATCCAGAATGGCACTTAGAATCCAGTCCCTGGAGAAGGGCATTATGGTTTATAAAGTGAAGGGTATGCAAAAAAAAGAAAAAGACTCCAAAAAGGACGGATTGACATAGAGGCAATGGGCTAAAGTATAAAAACAATTGTGAGTATAGCTCAGGATCCAACTATGGTTTGGTCTGCTTTGAGTAGCTAGGAGTCAAAATCGACTCGATGGCACTTATCAACAATAATGATTAAGGGCAATACTTGGTGTGATACTATAGGGTAAGCACTGGATTTCTAACCACAAGTTCAGCAGTTCAAATTCACCAGCTGCTTCTCAGAAACCTATACAGGTTTGTGTGCGTTGGAACCAACTTGATGTCACTTAACAGCAAAAACATGATTAAGGGAGATGGAAAAGAGTATTTACATTGTAATTCCAGTAGCAAATAATAAATCTTAAATACTTTTATTGTCTTCTTCTTTGCAAAGCCCTTCTTGGATCTGTCCTACTTCCACCTGTAGCCTTTTCTTCAAGAGTATAGTGCTTAGATTCAGTCTCTCATACTTTTGGCTTCTTTTTTTTTGAAAACTTTTTAGAGTTGCTTTATTGCATGAAACTGGGATACGAGTGGAAGCCACCTTTCTATCCTGCATTAATTTGTTCACATTCTCTTCAATTATCAAGAAGAGGACTTTTTGGAGTTCATACAATGTCTTTTCTATTTCAGTATCCATGAAGGACCAGACTTTGTAAAATGGTGCCTTGTAGTGTGTGTGTTTAATATTTAAAAGTACTGAAAGATTGCTCTTTAGAACTGAGGATGGCAGTATTTTGAACATGTCAGGAAATACCAGTTCCTGGAAAATGTCATGCTTGGTAATGTGGAAGATCAGCAAAAAAGAGGAAGACCCTCAATGAGATGAGTTCAAGCAGAACAACAGTCATGAGAATGGTGCAGGACTGGCAGTGTTTCATTCTTTTGTACATATAGGTCACTATGAGTCAGTCCTGAAATGAAGGCACCTAACAACAGCTAACGAAAATGGTTACCTAAAGATGGTAGGGGAATACAAGGTAGAAAGATTAAACCTTCTGATTAAACCTCCTACATATAGTGTTGGATGTGTGAGGCATATAAAGTCTTTACATGAGGATAAGTCAAAATTATCTGCACACTGATTATATTAAAATGCCTGTCCACATCCACTGCTGATGGCAACATTGATCATGCACATTAAGTCATTCTGTCAAATAGACAAGTGATAGTGTATTATGTGGCAAACTCTTGGCAAATCAGCCATGGCTTTGCCTACGAGATAGTCTTCAACAGACATGGGTTTTGAAAAATTTGAGCAAGATAGGTACCAAAACAACTCCTAGAAGAGCATTTGGGCATCTGCAAACAAAATTTGGACCAATACTCAAAGGAAGGTAAAATTTCTTTTAAAAAAAAAAATCATTACTGGTGATGAGACATGGATTTATCACAACAAGCCTGAACATAAACAGCAGAGAATAGAGTGGAAACATCCTCAATTGCCAACCAAGAAAAATTTCAAAAGTCAATCATCAGCTGGAAAATTGATGCTTATATAGTTTTCTAGGATTCTCAAAGGCTAGTATAGAACACTATTAGGAAAAATGTTCAACCATCAACACTGCATGTTATTGTGCAATGCTCACTGAAGAGCTGAAGCCTAAACTTCATATTAAATGTAGAGGACTGCTATCCAAGGGTACTGTGATGTTGTATGACAATGCACACCTCTGCCCACACTGTTGTGAGGAACCCTGTGTGAGGAAACAGCCTTTTGCATAAATTGTGTAACCATATCTTCCCCAACCTCTTAAGGCTTAAAAACTAAAACCTAACATCTTTAGACTTAAAAAACAAAACTGCTGTATAACCCTAGCCTAATTTGTCCAAATGTCAGCACAGTTAAAGAGATACAATCATGGGTGAGGCACCAAGGTGTCTGAACACTCCCTCAGGAAAATTCCCCATGTAATGGGTTACATAATCTGGGGTTATAAAATAGCTGGGGAAGAGACTTCTTGCCTCTCCTCAGCTATTGCCCTAAGGAGACATGCATAGCACTAAACTTACAACCCAATTAAGTAGATCTCCCTGGCCTAAGGAATACAGGCAAAAGATATGCTCCTACAGTGTCCCTCAGGTATGATTCTAGGTCAAGGGCAGGTGTGGGAGAATTCATAGACACCAGGAGAGTTTCCAGGTGCCAGGGAGATTGGTGAGTCCTCTGAGTGTCCACTTTTTTGGGTATGAAAGTTTTCCATTCCATCCAGACATCTTCTGAACCAGGCAGATTTTTCAGTAAGAAACTTTTCCAGTTCTATACATTCTTCTTCCTGCTATACGTAATTAAAACTTCTCTGCATATGCTTTCCTGTGTTCAGACTCAGATTGTAAGGATATGACATTTATGAAGGAGTCCATAGCAGTTATTTTTGTTGTTGTTGTTGTTACGTTCCAGCAAGTTGGTTCCAGCTCATAGCAACACTATGCACAATGGAATGAAACACTGCCGGATCCTGCATCTTCTTCACATACGTTCTTATACTTGAGCCTATTGCCACTGCCACTGTGCCAGCCCATCTCATTGGAGTCTTCTTCTTTTTGGCTGATACTTCACTTTACCAAGCATGATGTCCTTCTCCAGTGATTGGTCCCTTCCTATTATGTGTCGGAAATGTCGTCCTGGTTTCTAATGAGCATTCTGGCTGTACTTCTTCCAACACAGATATATTTGTTCTTCTGGCAGGTTATAGTACCTTTAATATTCTTCTCCAACACCAAAACTCAAATGTACCAATTCTTCTAGTCTTCCTCATTCATTGTCCAACTTTCACATGCATCTGAGACAATAAAAAATACCATGGTTTGTGTCAGGAGCACTTTTATCCTCAAATTGGTATCTTTGCTCTTGAACACATTAAAGGGGTCTTTTAGCATAGTGGTTACGAATCGGCCTGCTAACCTCAAGGTCGGCAGTTCGAAACTACCAGCTGTTTTGCGGGAGAAAGATGAGGCTTTCTGCTCCTATAAAGATTTACAGCCTCAGAAACCCTGTACAGGGTCACTATGAGTCGGAACTGACTCTATGGTACTTAACAATACCAGCAGATTTATTTGCCTAATGTAATATGTCATTTGATTTCTTAACTGCTGCTTCCATGAGTGTTGATATTCTTTTTATTAAGTACCATCAAGTCGAGTCAATTCTGATTCATAGTGACCCAGTGTACAGTTTCCAAAGAGCAGCTGTTGGATTTGAAAAGCTGACCTTGTGGTTCACTGTCCAGTGTCGATAGTGGATCCAAGCAAAATGAAGTCTTTGAGAACTTGAACCTTTTCTCTATTTATCATGATATTATTTATTGATCCAATGGTGAGGATTTTAGTTTTCTTTATGTTGATGTGCAATCCATACTTAACATTGTGGTCTTTGATCTTCATGGAAGTATTTTAAATCCTTTTCACTTTCAGCAACCAAGGTTGCATCATGTGCATATCAAAAATTGTTAATAAGTCTTCCTCCAGTCTGATGTCACGTTCTTCTTCATATAATCCAGTTACTCAGCTTATTTGCACAGCATGCAAATTGAATAAATATGGTAAAAGAATACAACACTAGCATACACCTTTCCTGATTTTAAACCATTCAGTATCCCTTGTTCTGTTTGAATTACTGCCTGTAGGTCTATGTACAGGTTCCTCATGAGGACAATTAAGTGTTTTTGAATACTCATTTTTGCAATGCTATTTATGGTTTGTCATGATCCACACAGTATAAAGTCCTTGTATTATAATTAAAGCACAGGTAAACATCTTTCTCAACTTTCAAACAAGATCTATCTAATGTCAGCAATGATATCCCTTGTTTTACATCCTCATCTGAATTGGGCTTAAACTTCTGGCAGGTCCCTTTCATTATACTTTTGTAGCTACTTTTTAAATTATCTTAAGCAAATTTTTACTTTCATGTGATATTAACAATATTGTTTGATGATTTCAGCATTCTGTAGGGTCACCTCTATTTGGAATGGGTACACATATGGATTTTCCAATCAATTGGCCAGGTAGCTATCTTCCAAATTTCTGGCATAAATGAGTGAGTGTCTCCAATGGTGCATTA
>NW_006408638.1:8347032-8348164 GCF_000296735.1 Chrysochloris asiatica | reverse complement strand
GTCTCTGCCTCCATCTCAGGCATCGCTGCTTCTCTGGGTAGGGTTCTGCTCTCGGCTCCTCTCCGTTGATGGTCCTAGAGCCCTCTGCTCCTAGACTGGAGAGTTAATCATTCCCTTCCTTGCTGTAGAATGTCTACCTTTACATTTCCAACCCTCACAATCAATCCTGATAATAATTATTCACTATTGTATCACAAGTGATCCATCTGCATTTCATTTCATCATCTCCGCCTAGACAGATTGGATAGTACTCACTGGAGATTCTGCCTTCCTCCATGCCCCCTGGCTCTAGGTTCCATCTTGAAAGCTTGTAAGTCAGTCACGTCTTGTCTTTGTAGGCCCCCCACCCATTTTGGGTATCCAGTGTCCAAGTTGCCCATCCCTGTCTACTCTGTATGTGGAGGGTGTGGGAATAATTCTTGCTGTAAGGATTTGTTCCCTCTTTTGAGTTATTGCATCCATAGGTGTAGATCAAGTTCATCAAATTGTATCAGATTACTCTTTTTTTCTTCTTCTTTTTTCTTCTGGTTGAGCTCTGATTATCCAGTCATTGAAGCCAGGTCAAATGGGTATTATCTGCAAGTGTGGGTGTTCTTGTGTATATGCCCTCTCTTCTTATCAGCCGGTAGCTTCACTCTCCACTCCAGTCCCCCGTGGCCATGCCACTGACTCTGGGCCCAAGAGTCCCCAGGTCTTCTCACACTGCTGGCCAACCGGGTATTCACCCGGGTACTCAGAGTCCTATTGAACATTGTAGGGCTCAGCTCACTGCTTCTTTGCTGTTTTTACCTCACTTCCCTTATTGATGATGAGTGTGGACACCAATTAGAGTCTTAGTTTTGGAAGTGGGTTTGCACTGAGGGGACCCGCCCACTTGCCTTGATGTTTCCTGGGCAAGCAACTTGTTTGTTCTTGCTGTAACAGTCCGTCTGCCTCTATTGTTTTGTATTTTTCCTGTAGGTCTTTCCTTCAAGAAGTATCTTCTGTTCTTCTAGCCGCTCCAGGCTGGTCTGCTCATCCTTTCAAGTGGACATTTCCCATCTCTGGAGATCTGGATGTGGTTCACGCTTCTACCTATAGTCTTATGTATTGCAAAGGTTCCACAGGAAGCCTCTTTCACTGGACATGTTGT
>NW_006408638.1:8338328-8344622 GCF_000296735.1 Chrysochloris asiatica | reverse complement strand
TATTTCATATTGTTCAATTGTCCCTTTAATAATGAGATAATGTCCATCTTTATCTATTATGCTGGTTTTTGCCTTAAAGTTTATATTATCAGAGATTAGTACTGCCACTCCTGTTCACTTTTTATTGCAATTAGCTTGGTATAATTTTTCCATCCTTTAACTTTTAGTCTGTTTTTGTCTCTGAGTATGAGATGTGTCTCTTGCAGACAGCATATTGAAGGATCTTGTTTTCTTATCCATTCTGACACCCTCCGTCTCTTAACAGGTGTGTTTAATCTATTTACGTTCAGTGTAATTATCCATAGGTATTGATTAATTGCTGCCATTATATTTGTTTTTTTGTGGTGTTGATGCTTCTTTGTTCTGTTTGTCTTTCTTTGTTGAATTCATGATTTTTGTGTTCTTTCTTGTGAGTTTCCTCATAGTTTCACTGTTCTTCTTGGATTTTCATTTTCTTGGTATGTTGTGACGTGTTAATTTTCTTTGAGGTTGCCTTATAGTCCATTAACTTTTCTGTCCATTTGGTGTAATCTATTTTGTCCTGTAATCGACCTGACCTTCTCACTACCTGGATCTCTTTTTCTACATGTTTACCTTCTTTTACATTGTACTTGTTTTGATCATAGACTGACCTCCCAGAGTCTCTGAGTTTGTTCTTATAGTTTTGTTTTATTAACAACTCTTCTTTCTGTTGACTTAATTCAGGGAGGTGCTGCCACATATATCAATCTCTGGTTGTTGTCTGTTTTTGTTGGTTCTCAGTCCACAAGACTCCCTTTAGGATGTTTTGTTGCAGGGTTGGCTTTGGTAAAATACCATAGCTTCTGTTTATCTTGAAATGTTCTGATTACACCATCATATTTGATTGATAGCTTTGCTGGATAAAGGATTCTTCATTGGCAATTTTTTTTTTTTTTCTTTCAGGGTTTTATATATATCTCCCCATTGCCTTCTCGCTTGCATGGTTCCTGCTGAGAGATCTGAGCTTAATCTGACTTGCTTGCCTTTGTATGTGACCCTCTGCCTTCTCTGGCTGCTTTCAGAAGTGTCTCCTTGTCTTTCAGTTTGTAGAGCTTGACTATGCTATGTCTTAGTGATTTTCTTTTGGGGTCTACCCTTCCTGGGGTTCGTTGAGCTTCTATATGTTTATCTTTTCGCTTTTCAGGATGTTAGAGAAATTTTCTTCTAGTAGTTCTTCGACTATTTCTTCTGTGGACTTCTGGGAATCTTCTTGTTCTGAAATGCCAATAATTCTTAAGTTATTCCTCTTCATGTTGTTCAACATGAATCTTAGACCTTCCTCCTAATTTTTTATCCTTTTTTGTGTTTGTTCTTCTATCTTAGTGGTATTAAGAGACTTGTCTTCCAGTTCACTTATTCTACCTGTCATCTCATCTATTCTACTCCTCTGCCCTTTCAGGGTGGTTTCTATTTCTGTAATTTTGTTATTGATCATTTAGACCTCTTTCTGTAGGTTTTGAATTGTTTCCAATGCTGTATCTATCTTATTTGATTGCTCCTGTAGCACTTTCCTGACTTCTTCCTTATTTTTCTCAACTCCATTGTAAAGTGTTTTGAAACATTTTATAATCGTTTTTCCAAATTCTTTCTCAAGCATTTCCAAGGCCTGCCCTCCTTCCAGAAAGGAGTCCAGGTCTATTTCTAGGTTATTTGTCTCAGATATTTTGTCTTTTTTCTGGACATGTGCTGATATCGTCATCTGATTTTGCTTCTTTGACATGTTTAATGTTTGTCTGTGGCCCTTAAACTTGAGTATGTGTTTTGGTAATTTTTTATGCTTTCTGATTGATTCCAGGAAGATGTGGCCAGGGTGTGGGGCTTTTATTTTCACTCTTCTTATTGCTTAACTCAGAGTAACTTTCACAGGTGTTGCCTCTTTCCCTGGTATATGGCATCTGGTATTGGTTTTTGCCTAGGTTTTGGTGTTTTATAAAGTGTGATTGCAGCTTGCCTATTTGGCAGTAGTTGCTGACTCTTCTCGTGTAATATAGGGAGACAAAGAGTCCTCCAAAAGCAGAAGGGAGGCTATGGAACAGCCAAAAAACACCAGTCAGGTAAAAATAAATAAATAAAAAATAAATAAATAAAAACAAAAATGGGAGACAGAGAAAAAAGAAAAGAAAAGAAAAAAAAAAAAACAGGAGAAAATGATGTAGCACCAACAAAAACAAGACTGAATACAGCAGTCTCTAATCACAAAAAAGGGAAGAGGAGGGCAAGAAGAAAAAGAGGGGAAAGAAAGAAAAAAAAAGAAATCTGTAGCTTAATGTGTCTTTTATGTCCTAAGTTCCTAGCTGCCTGAGAAATTTTGCCTTTAAACTCTCTTTCAGACACTTCTGCCCTCCTCTCCTTGTTGTTGTTAAGTGCTGTCGAGTCAATTCCGACCCAAAGCGACCCTGTGTAGGGTTTCTGAGGAGCAGCTGGTGAGCTTGAACCACCGACCTTGCAGTTCAAAAGGCTTGGCAGTCTGGTGCACTTACCCACAGCGCCACACCAGGACTCCTCTCATACCCATGATAAAAAACAGGCCAAAAGGGAGGCAGCTCAGTGTCACAACTTGAGCTGAGTGTCTGTGTGGGTTCCTGGCAGAAGAAACTGCCCACGGTGAGGGTGGGATGGTCACTCGGCTCAGGCTCTTCCTCTATTCACCAGAGTGGAGGTGGACAAACAGTGAGCACATCAATTACCCAATACCAAAGAAAAAATAAAAATAAAATCAGAACAGTGCAAAACTGACAAAGTATATTGTGCACTTTTTTTTCCCAAGGTTCCCATGGCATCTCTGTGGCCCCTATTTCATCCCGCCATTTGGTCTCGCCCAGGATGTGGGCTCAGGCATCCGAGCCTGGTCTGGCAGATTTAAAAGTATGCAATTTTTTACTTTAGCTCCAAACTCCACAAGTTATAAGCCTTCAAACCTTTAAAATATTCCTATCTCTGTGGGTCCGAGTTTTGGAGCTCTGTCCTGGCTCTTTTTTGCCTGGTTTTCTGTGTTATTGCTGGCGGCGACTTTCCCTACACCTCCACCTTAGCTGCCATCGAGTTCCTCACCTTCCATCTTCTTTTGATGCTTTCTGTATATTTCAATATTTTGCCCTTTGAATCCTTCAATGTTGTGAATGAAGGTTTGAATTTTTCAATTTTTTTTCAGCTTGGAAAATGCTCAGCATGTTCTTCCCTTTTGTTTTTCTAATTCCAGGTCTTTGCACTTTCATTATAATACTTTATAATGTCTTCTTGTCTTCCTGAGCTGCACTTTGAAACTTACATATGGTGATGTCCATGTGTATAGTCATCTTTTGTGTTGTTTGAAAAAGGCATTTGCGATGAATAAGTCACTAGTCTTGCAAAAATCTATCATGCAATCTCCAGGATCATTTTTATCACCAAGGCCGTATTTTTCAGCTATGAATCCTTCTTCGTTGTTTTCAATCTTTGCATTCCAATCACCAATAATTATGAATATATCTTGATGGCATGTTTAATCAGCTAATGGTGTCCTTTTGCTAATGACTTCCTGACTGGTATATTGAAACAACCTGACAGTTCATTGCCGATATTCCATGTTGCAGCTCATATTTGGTACAGCAGAGCAGGGTCTTAAGGTGTTGACGCTCATCCTACCTTCCATCTCTTGGTCTAAGATGACTACTTTAACCCTACCATTATATCCAGCTCCCAGTCAGTAGGAAGAGAGAAAAAGGCAAGAGAAGGGTATGTATGCTTCCTATAATGCTCTGACCCAGAAGGTATACACATCACAATTCCATAGCCAGCTTTTCTTGAGAAATAATCTATCCAAAAGTTCAATTACCTTAAGGCAAGTGAAAAATGACTGTTAGGAGACAAATGACAGACTCTGCCATGTCTGAAAAAAGCCAAATTTATAGCTCTATGAACAATGGCCCATGTGATAAAGGTTCCCACAACAAAAATCTCCCCACCTCTACTTCACTCTTATCTCCTGGTTAGTTCTTTCAGTGAAAACATTCCAAACAGTCCCTAAAAGAAAATGAAAATCCTATTAGAAAGGTTGACATAAGGATAAGTTTCTATAAGAAAGGAAAGGAGTATAGAAAAAAATAATAGGGGTACATGTAAAGGTTTTTTTATAACCACTTGAAGTTAATCAATTATGAATATTATGAATATTTGATTTTTTTAAACTCAATACATTCTTTTTTTAAAAAAAAGATCTTCTGGTCTCAGAATTCACATATCCCCTCTATGTCTCTATTTATTTAACTAAATCATAGTGATCTATTTTGAGTAGTAAGATAGAAGTAATTTCTACCATATATCCATATTTCACCAATGTATTTTTTTTTTACTAATAGCTAATGTTTAAATCACTTACTTCTTAATTTATTATCCCTAAAGGTTGGAAGTTCAAGTACACCCAGAGGTATTTCAGAAGCAAGGGCTGGTAATCTATTTCTAAAAAGTCAGTCATTGAAATCATTGTGGAACACATTTCTTCTCTGATACACAGGGGATCACCAGGAGTCAGAACCAATGCAACAACAATTAGTGAATTCATTGATGAAAAGTGCAATGTGGCCTATATATACTATTTCTATCCCCATCTCACACATGAAAAACACTAAGACTATAAAGGGATTTAACCAAAATGCCATCCTTGCCAATCATCTGTAGATTCCAAGCCTTAAAACTAGGTCAACTCTTTATTAAGCTAACATATTCTACATAAAAATTAAGCCAGGGTGCAGTATAAAGGATTTAGTGGGCACAACCATTAAACAGCAAATAGGAGATAGATTAAATTAACAGATAATCTGAAGAATGAACAATAAATGGAGTTTTCAGTTTAAAACAGTGTACCAGTTGCCATAAGTTTGTTTCCAGTATATAAAAACCCTATGTGTTAGGAGCAAAGAACACTGATTATTTTCACCACCCATGGATAGTGTCTTTAATACCATGATTTTTATGTGTCTGTCTAGAAAGGGACAATGGTGAGATCACTTCTTTAATAGGTTGAAATGCATGCAAAAAATTAGAATATTTTCATTTTAATATTAATGGGAGTTTAATTACTTAGAATATGTATGGTTTCAGCTAATCATTTTTTGAGTTGCTCAATTGAAAGTAATTCTCAACACATTTTTGTTTCTAAGATGTGTGATGCTGATTTCTCTATTGCATAACCCTGGATGAACAGGAAAATGTGAGCTTTATATAAGGAGCATGCTTGTAATGTGTACAAATGTTCAGAGAGAAAAGCTGCTAGTAGGAATTGCTAACCAAAGGATTAGCGCTTGGCCCAAGGATGAAGTGCCTGTTTGTTGTGGATGCATTTCTATGATGATTTACTAGGTGGCGATATAATCTTAAAAATTGACGTTCACATTCTGATGCAAAAGTTGCAGCTCTCTTTGTTTGACTAAATCATATTTCTCTCATAGTTTTCATTTGCAATGCTTCTTTTCTCTTGCTTTCACTCTTATTTTTCACTGTAATTTCATGCTATTCACTTCATTCTAACACCAGAAAAAAAATTATTTTAATATGAACTGGCTTAAGGAGAAAAACTCAAAATCCTTCTGAGGTAGGACCTGAATATAGAATATTAAAACCAGCTCCTGAGGACTGACTAGCAGTTACAAGTTTAGTCCAAAATATTGCTACTGGGGCCCAGTTCATATATGCCTAGTTTTCTCTGAGGAAAAAAAAAAAAAAAAAAGCTTAAATGTTTCTACAAAAAAGAGAAAGACTCTCGAAGAGATGAACTGACACAGTGACTCAAACAAAGCTATCATGTGGATGATGAAGGACCAGGCAGTATTTTGTTCTATCGCTACACTATGAATCAAAGCTGGCTCAATGACACCTAACAACTATTGTTACTACAATCAGTAGATTGCTGTAGACAAGTTATCTCAGTAAAACACTAGTCTTAACCTCATTGAAGAACTCTGAGGGTGTTATGGGATGTGTTTGGCTGCTAACCTTAATGTCTGCAGTTCAAACTTACCAGCCACTCTGTGGTAGACAGATGAGTCTGTCTGCGCCTTTAAAGATTTGTTTTTATTGTTGTTCTGACTCATAACAACCCTAATAGAGTTTCCAAGGAGCAGCTGTTAGGTCTGAACCACTGACCTTGCAGTTATCTGTCTACTGCTTATCCTACAGTGGTTTTAAAGGTTCAACTAAATAATTAAATTCAGGTTCAGTTAGAGGAGTTTGCATGGCAACAGAGTTTTAGGATTACATAATAGTAGTCATGCTAGATTTTCTAAAAAAAAAAAAAAA
>NW_006408638.1:8310414-8337462 GCF_000296735.1 Chrysochloris asiatica | reverse complement strand
TACCAGCCGCTCCGCGGGAGAAAGATGAGGCTTTCTACTCCCGTAAAGATTTACACCCTCGGAAACCCTGTACAGGGTCGCTATGGGTCGGACCCGACTCAATGGCACTTAACAACAACAACAACAGCATAAAGATTGAATAAGTATGCTAAAAGAATACAAACCTGGTGCACACCTTTTCTAATTTTAAACCATTTGATATCCCCTTGTTCTGTTCAAACAACTGCCTCTAGTTCCTTAGGAGCACAATTTAGTGTCCTGGAATGCTCATTCTTTGAAATGTTATCCATAGTTTTTTTATGACACACACAATCAAAAGTCTTTGGGTAGTCAATATAGCATAGGTAAGCATGGTATTCTTTACTTTTATGCAAGATCCATCTGACCTTAGCAATGGTGTCTCTCATTCTACGACCTCTTCTGACTGTAACTTGAACCTCTGGGAGGTCTCTGTCAATGTATGGTTGCAGCCATTTTGAATTATCTTTAGTAAAATTTACTTGTATGTGATATTAATGATAATGTCTCATGATTTTCACATGATGTTGGGCACAAATATGGATCACTTCTAGTCAGTTGGCCACATAGTTGTCTTCCAAATTTCTTGACACAGATGAACAGATGAGTGAGATCCTCCACTACTGCAACAGTTTGTTGAAAAAATTCAATTTATATTCCATCTATTCCTAGTGCCTTGTTCTTTGCCAATGTCTTCAATGCACCTTGGACTTCTTCCTTCAGTATCACTGGCTTTTGATCATATATATTTCTTGAAGTATTTGAACATAGACCATTTATTTTTGGTACAGTGACTTGGTGTATTCCTTCCACCTTCTTTTAATGCTTTCTTCATCATTCAATAATTTACCCATGTTGTTGTTGTTATTACGTGCCATTGAGTCAGTAGCAACTCATAGCAACCCCATTCACAACAGAATAAACACTGCCTGGTCCTGGGCCAACTTCATAGTTATGGCCATGCTTGAGCCCATTGATGCTTCCACTTTGCCAATCCATCTCACTGGGGTTCTTCCTCTTTTTCTCTGACTCTCCATCTTACCAAGCATGATATCCTTCTCCAAAACCTGGTCCCTCCTGACAATATACCCAAAGTATGAGACAAAGTTTGGCCATCCAGGCCTCCAAGGAACACTCTGACTGCACTTCTTCCAAGACAGATCTGTTGATTCTTTTGACACTTTAATATTCTCCTCCAGCACCATAACTCAAAAGCATCAATTTTTCTACGGTCTTCCATATTCACTGTCCAGCTTTTGCATGTATATGAGGTTACTGAAAATATCATGGCTTGGGTCAGGCACACCTTAGTCCTCAAACTTTGCTCTTCAACACTTTGAAAAAGTCTTGTGCAGTAGATTTGCCTAATGCAATACATCATTTGATTTCTTCACTACTGCTTCCATGAGTGTTGATGATTCTTCCAAGAAGAATAAAGTCCTTAACAACTTCAATCTTTTCTCCATTGATAAGAATGTTGTTTATTGGTCCAGTGGTGAGGATTTTTGTTTTCTTTACGTTGAGATGTAATCCATACTGAAGGCTGTGCTCTTTGATCTTCATTAGTAAATGTTTTAAGTCCTTTTCACTTTCAGCAAGCAAGTTTGCATTTCAAGTCAGATTCAAAAGAGGTTGTGGAATGAGGGATATCATTGGTGATGTCAGATGGATCTTGACTGAAAGCAGAGAATATCAGAAAGATGTTTACCTGTGCTTTATTGTCTATGTAATGACTTTCGACTGTGTGGATCATGACAAGTTGTAGCTAATATTGTAAAGAATGAATATGTCAGAACACTCCATTGTACTCATGAGGAGCCTGTACATAGATCAAGAGTCAGTCATTCAAATAGAACAAGAGGACACTGAATGGCTTAAAATCACGAAAAGTACGTGTCAGGATTGTTGTCATATGTATGGTGAGCAAATAATACAGGAAGCTGGACTGTGTGAAGAAGAAAATGACATCAGGATTGGAGGAAGACTCAACTACCTACAATATGCAGTTTGCTTGCTGAAAGTAAAGAGGTCTTAAAATATTTACTGACCAAGATCAAACACTACAGTCTACAATGTTAATTGTACCTCAATGTGAAGAAACTGAATTAATAAAGACTGAATTAATTAATTAATTAAGAATGAATTAATCAATTCACAACTGAATTAATAAAGAACATCATGATAATAGAGAAAAGATTGAAGTTGTCAAAGGCTTCATTTTGCTTGGATCCACAATCAATTCTCAAGGAATCTGCAGCCAAGAAATCAAAGAGTGCATTGCATTAGGCAAATAAATATGTTGCACAAGACCTCTTTAATGTGTTCAAAGCAAAGATATCAGTTTCAGGACCAAGGTGTACCTAACCCAAGCCATTTTATTATTCAATAGCCTCATATGCACATGAAAGCTGGACAACAAATAAGGAAGACTGTAGAGGAATTGATGCATTTGAGTTATGGTGTTAGTGGTTGTTGTTGTTAGGTGTCATTGAGTTAGTACCGATTCATCGATACCTTAAGTACAGCAGAATGAAACACTGTCCATTCCTGTGCCAAGTTCACAATTGTTGCTACACTTGAGGCCAGTGTTGCTGCCACTTTGCCAATCCATCTCATTGATGATATGCCTCTTTTTTGTTGACCATATTTACCAAGCATGCTGTCCTTCTCCAGGGACTGGTCCCTTCTGATAATATGTCCAAAGTATGAGAGATGAAGTCTGGCCATCCTGGCTTCTAAGGAGCATTCTGACTGTACTTCTTCCAACACAAGTTTATGTTCAATATTCTCCTTCAACACCATAACTCAAATGAATTAATTTTTCTTTGGTCTTCCTTATTCACTTTCTAACTTTCACATGCATGTAACATTTTTGAAAATACCATTGCTTGGGTCAGGCCCACTTTAGTCTTCACACTGGCATCTGTGCTCTTCAATACTTTAAATAGGTCTTTTGCAGCAGAATATTAAAAATACCATGGACTGCTAGAGAACAAACAAATCGTGTTGTAAGAAATACAACTAGAATGGTCCTTACAAACCAAGATGGCAAAACTTTATTTCTCATACTTCAGACATGTTATCAGGAGGCACCAGTTCTTGGAGATAGACATTATACATGGTAAAGTGAAGTTTCAATGAAAACATGGAAGACCTTCATGAGGCACAGTGGCAGTGTAACAATTGTGAGGATGACACAGGACCCGGTAGTGATTTGTTCTTTTGTGCATAGCTTTGCTCTGAGTCAGAACTGACTTGATGGCACCTAACAATAACTACAACAGTTATCTGTAGTCAGAGATCAGAGAAAAGGAGAGAGTAGGAAGGATGAGAATAAATGGAAAGAAAATAAATATTAAAGGATTGGAACTTGAATACTACTTGAAGAATGGAAAGGATATTTAAAACAGGAAAACAGAAAGAAGGAAAAATCTCCAAACAAATGAACCTTATCATTGGGATTGAAGAAGTGTAAATTTAAGCCAAAGTCAGTGAAGAAAAGGTGATAATTGGACATGCAGTGAGGAAGATGAGTAGAATTTGAATTGCAGATGGCAGTGAGTACCAGGAGAAGTTTGATCTGACCACAAACAGATAGCTTTTCTAGACACAAAAGAACAGCACTGTTGAAAGAGCTGCTTTAGGAAGATTATCCTGGCAGTGAGTACAAGAGGGATTAAAAAGGGAAACACAAACCAGGGAAGCATGCTAAAAGTACAAAGCATTAACCCAGGCATGAGAAGGGAAAGGTTTAGTGTAGCAAGGTGGCAATATGAATACATTTACAAAGTTAAGTATGAAAGCAATATCGGTAGAAAAATGTGCCAGATCTACAACTGACTGATATGGATGGATAAAAAGGACAAAAATTGAGTCTTGACAACTGGAGTAATGGACCTATGTTGGTAATTGGAGAGGAAAAAAATAATTGTGACTGTGAAAATGTTACATTTGAAGTAATCTCAGGCCCTGCAGCACACATCTCAGGATGCAATGTAAAATATGATAACACAGTTGAAAGAGTATGGGAAAATATATAATAACCAACTACTGTTGTTGTGCATTTTAGGTGCTGTTGAGTCATCCATCACTGAGTCACAACAATCCCTAGGTATCACAGAAGGAAAGTTTTCCCAGTCTTCACCATTCTCACAATCTTGCTATGTTTGAGTCATTGTTGCAGCCATTGTGTCGCTCCATCTCAATGAGGATGATTGGCTCAGCAATCTGCCACTCTCCTGTGAGTATCTTCCTTCCCTTTGAGATGATCTCATTTCAATTAGGGCCTTTCTTTCTGTTGACCTTCTAATTTACCAAGCATATTGTCCTCCAAGGACTGGTCTCTCCAATAATGTATGCAAGACAAGTGAGATGAAGTCTTGTATACCTCACTTCTAAGGAACATTCTGACTGCAATTCTTCTAATACAGATCTATATTTTCTTCTGGCAGGCACTATGTATGTTATTTTATATGTAAACTCAAAATTAATTTGTGCCAATGTTTCTTCATCTTTATTACTGTCCAGCTTTTACACTGATATGAAGAAATTGAATAAAACATACATGATTGCTTGATAATATGCTGTTGTTGATAAGTGCTTTTGAGTTTATTTCAATTCATGGCAACCCTGTATAGGTTTTCCAAGGAGTGGCTAATTGATTTGAACTGCTGACTTTGTGATTTAAACCAACATTGCAGTTGAGTGCTTATCCTATAGTGCTGCACCAGGAGTCCTGGTTAGTATTGTTGTTGTTGTTAAGTGGTATCAAGTCAGTTCTGACCCAAAGTGACCCTGTATAGGGTTTTCTAGGAGTAGCTGGTGAGCTGGAACAGCCAACCTTGTATTTCAAATTAACTTTGTAGTCCAGCACATTAACCCACAGCACCATACCAGGACTTCCCTAGATAGTATGTTGTTGCTGAGTGCCATCGAGTCAGTTCCTATGCATAGTGACCCTGTGTAGTGTTTTCAGCAGTGGCTGTTGAGCTTGAACCACCAACCTTGCATAGTATTGTTGTTGTTGTTGTGTGCTGTGGAGTCGGTTCCAACTCATAGCAACCCTGCACAGGGTTTCCAGGGCTGTAAATTTTTATGGGAGCAGAACACCTCCTCTTTCTCCCGCAGAACAGCTGGTAGTTTCGAACTGCTGACCTTGTGGTTCACAGCCCGATTCGTAACCACTATGCTACCAGGTAGTCTAGAGGAGCAGAAAACAATGAAATAGTTTAGCCAGTCAATTCTGTATAAATGATTTACTCCTATAATTTAGATACCATGCTACACTGGAATGGACAGACACAGAGAAGAATAAGACAAATCACTGGAAAGACAGGAGGGTATTTGTCTTTCCATACAAAATACAATAAAATAACTTGTATGTTAGATGTTTTCAGATATGTTGAAGTGTTCAAGAACAAAGGTGTCAGGTTGAGGACTAAAGTGTGTCTGACCTAAACCGTGGTATTTTCAGTAACCTCATATGCATATGAAAGTTGGACAATGAATAAAGAAGACCACAGAAGAATTGATGCATTTGGGTTATGGTGTTGGAAAAGAATATTAAAAGTACCATGGACCACCAAAAGAACAAACAAATCTGTATTGGAAGAAGTACAGTCAGAATGTTCCTTAGAAGCCAGGATGAACAGATTTCATCTCTCATACTTCAGACATATTATCAGAAGACTAGGGTAGCCAGACTTCATCTCATACTTCAGACATATTATCAGGAGGGTCCAGTCCCTGGAAAAGGACATCATACTTGATAAAGTGAAGAATCAGAGAAAAAGAAAAACACCCCCTCTGAGATGGGTGAAATGTATAGCAACCTGTATAGGGTTTCTGAGGCTGTAATTCTTTATGGGACTTGAAAGCAGTATCTTGCTCCTGTGAAGTGACTAGAGGATTCCAACTGCTGACCTTGTAGTTAGCAGCCCAATGTGTATTCTACTATGTTATCAACAGAGAAAAAGTAAAAGTAATGGGGAGAGAATTAGAAAATGAAGATTAAAGGAAGAGAGTTTTTCAAGAATGAGGAAACACATAATAATCTCAGTGTGCTAGATATTTTTAATCTGCTTTAAATGCAAGTACTCTATGGCACCTACTTAGCATCAAAAGATGCTCCCAAAGAACAATGTCTCCTGTTTTTCATGCTCTGTGTAATACCCTCCAACGCTGAATGTGGGCTATACTGTGTTAACTAATTTAAGCAAAAATGACTTTGCACACAATCGCATAAATTCTTATAGATCCCCAAGTGATTCTAATATATATAGGAGATCCTGTGAAATATAGATTCTGATTCAGTGGAAAGGCAAATTCTCAGCTGGAGATCAAACCACAGTGAACTGGCTCAAAGGCCTGGAAAAAATGCAAGCAAGACCGGCAGGATAACCAGTGGAACAAGTAAAATCACAGAAATGTATGGGATGACAAAATATCTGTTGTGTTAAGCCACTAAGTTTTGGAATGAGAACCTGCCCCACAGAAAATATTAACTTGTGCTTTATCAGTTATAAATACTCAGCACCTGTAAGTATGAACTCTATTTATTTGACTGTTGCTTGAGAGCAGCTCCCATTCACAGCATGTATGGGTAGTCAGGCAGAGTTGGAATAAATAAGTAGTTGTTCATGAAGAACCAGCAGGTAACACAAAGGCTATGGACAGTCTGGCAATGAGAAGAATGTGTAAATAAGGAGTAAGTAAGTCATAGTTATCTGCAGGATAAGCACTGGACTGCTAATGAAAGATTGGCAGCTCAAACCCATCAGCTGCTCCTCCTCAGAAACACTATACATGGTCACTTGACAGCACTTAACAACAGCAACAATAGGAGTCAGAAGGTACTAGAAAGAAATTGAATTTCTCTTATTAAAATTAAACCTCGCATTTCTAGGCTATTCTACAGGGGGAAATAATTGGCTCAGCAATCTACCACTCTCCCTTGAGTCTCTTCTTTCCCTTTGAGATGATCTCATTTCAATCATTCTTATCACCGTATTGATAGCCCCAGGCAGTGTAGTGTGCCCTTTCTTTGATCAATCTAAAACACAAACAAAATCCTCTCTATGTTCCTTTTAGCTCAGTTGAGGAATGCTGGCTAGAATTTTAAAAGGCATTTCATTAAATACCAAGTCAGAGAAAGGCAGCAAGTACAGAGAAACCTAAAAATGATTCATTATTTAAAAACTGGTATACCTCTCAAGTTCCAAAGGGCCGATCAATCTTTCGTACATTCTTCAATTCTTGACTCTTGGCTTACTCCATTTGCTTATTTAACAAATACTGACTGAGTCCTACTGTATTCAGGCCAGCTAAGCATAGTCAATTGTTAAAACAAATTCCTGCCCACCAGGAACTTGCAGTATAGTAGATAATAGCTAAATGGACAAGAGGATATATAGGAGGAATGAAAGACACAGATGGGGTTAGAGTAATAATGGAAAATTAAGGAAGATACCCTGAAGGAGCATTTGAATTCTTAGAAATGTGTAGGAGTCAGCCAAGTTAAGATACGAAAAGACTTTTTCAGGCTGAGGATATACCAAGCACAAATGCAAGAAGCTTTGAAAAAAATGTACTTGCCAAGGTACAATAAACAGTTATATGTGACTTTAAAGGATCACAGACAAGAAATAAGGTAAAGGAAGTGACCTAAGGAGTGAATGGAAAAGTCCCATAGCTAATAATTGGGATTGCATCCAGAAGGTTACAATACAGAAGTAATTAAAGATAACTGACATGTTAAGAGCTGCACTTTAAAGATTGCTTCAGAATCATTGTGGTAAAGTTTGGAGGGAGATTGTTTTTGTTAAGTGCCATCGAGCAGCAGGTGAGCTTGAACCACCGACCTTGCAGTTCAAACGGCTTTGCGATCTGGGGCATTAACCCACAGCGCCACACCAAAAGGGAGATTAGCTCTCTAGATATATGTGAGTCTTAGACTCACACATGATTTTCTATCCTGGAAATAATAATTTATAGTAAAGATCTAGAAACACAAATTCAAATTTCACAGAATACTGAGGGTAAATCCTTGGAGTATCTGTTCTGGTTCTAAAAAGGTATAGATTCGTCAGTGGATTCATAGGAACTATTATCTCCTGCTTTATGTACAATCCTACTCACAGGTGTTAGTAATTTTCTCCCCGCCCTTTAGTGAAAAGCTATATTTTCACCCCAGACACTAAATTCACATATCCATATTCTTTTATGTCAGATCAGAGAAAACAAAAATAAGCATTGATATATTTATAATTGTCTCACAGGCTAACAAAGGGCTCACTTCTAGTTATTACACAATTGCATTCAAGAAGGAAATAGGGAAGCAAATCTGTTATAATTTCTTTTCTGGTTTGTCCTTGGAGTGTCTAGTCTCCTGTTGGTAACCAGAAGATGTCAATAACATGTAGAGAGCAAACTAGGATCAATAAGGTACAATCAAAAAGAGCTCCACCTTTAGTCATAAATACCTTCAAGGAGCCTATTACACATTAACTGGAATCTACTGAAAAACATCATTATTTAGTGTTTTACTTGAAATAAAACTCTGAATACAATTTTAGTTGGGAACATCCATGTCATTTAAGAAAATCAGAGCTGGAATGGTCTTATTTTGTGGATATTTTCTTTCTTGGGTTATCTGTTATTTCATGAGTCATTCATTTTCAGGCTCTTCTCTGTCTTAAGTGAAACTAACAAACACTTCTGTGAATCACGTTTGTGCTTTCTTAAGTGAAGAATAAATGGGGGCCAAGACCATACTAGCAGCTTGGAAAATTTAAACATTTGTACCCTGAGGTATTGAGTCAATTCAATTTGGTAATGTTTTAAATGCAATGCTAATAAGCAAATGACTGTGTAATCTCACCGTCTCATTTACCTATCATCTGAAAAAGCTCATATTCAGTTCTGTGGTTTAATATAAAAGGGCCAAATTGTCTAGGGCAGACTCCCTTTTGTGGCTGCTTAATTTGGACTGAAATAAAATAAAATAAAATAAGGCCCTTGTTGACAGTGTATTACAGTTGAATTATGGCTGCATTGACTAATTGCAGTGCTGCTCTTTAAAAACTTATGTGGGTTGGCAGAACCATGAGGAAGCATTGTTTATAAGAGGAGTGAAATCGCTGTGGGGAATCTGGCTGTAGGGGACTCATTGACTTCAGTGCCAGCCTCAAGATTTGTGAGGTCAGGAAAGTAGAGTAAAATATGAGGTTTCTTGACAGCAAAGCTGTTTAAAACAGACCTTGCTTACTTTGGAGGATAACCAAGGAACTGATTGTTCCACTGAACTCTACAGCTGCCAACCATGAGGAGAAATGACGTCAAGTTGGCTCCAGCAGTCCCCACCAGGGAGAGTTACATTCACAACCATGCAAGTAACACCAGAAAATTTACCCATTCATAATATGATGTTACTCTCAAAGCATCCACCATGCTGTATTTTCCAAAGCATGAGGCATATCTCTAGTGATTCTATTTGAAAAAAGGTTCTCCTTAAGCAAAACAACTTAGAGAAAGGCGAGAGTAGATAATCCTGGTCTCTACTGCTAAGCTTTCCTGCCCAGTTTGTGACCTACGTTAGAATAGAACATCAAGAAGGTGACAGGATTAAAAAAAAAAAAAAAAAAAATTCGACAAAGGTGAAATGAAAGAAAGGGAAAATCCATCTTGCTTCCTTCCCTGGATAACGAAACAAAGTATCTCTTTTGGAGGAGCCCAGAAATGTAAAATAAACTATAAATTTAATAGCTAGATTGACTTTATATTGTCCAATTCTTTCACTACACAAATAGAGGGAAACTGCATGGATATTCCTAAGGTTGCAAAGCTCATTGAACAAAAGTCCAGCCTTGAACAACTCTCATGACTTCTAGTCCAATACTCTTTGCACTATCCCAAATTGCCAATGGAAAATGAACTGATGCACAAGGCATTTATATAAGCCTGGGTGATTCATTTTAATCAAGTCAAGATCTCTTAAGATGTGCTATGTGGGACACTATGTAATCTGCTGATTTTTGGATTTAAAAAAAAAACTAATCATTGAATTGCATTTGAAATTCCCATGAACCCAAAATGATTTGATTGAAAGAGATATTCCTGCATAGAAAACCAATGATTTATGCACTGACTCAGGACTGAGGTACATTGTGTCTCCTAGGATAGCATGTATACATAACTGCCCATAGCAAAGTTCATAACATGAGTTAGCAGAAAAACTGGCCCTCCCAATCACTGTCCACTGCCACCCATCATCATCATTGCATAAGCTATGCAAAATTCTTCCAACTAGTAACATACCATGTTTATTCTTTCCTAGGTCATATTAATTTGCCTTTGTGGAGTAATAGAATAATTTTCCCATTAATTTCCCTTGGAGACATATTGGCTTACTTCCTTCTAAGGAATTTCATATTCCAAAACCTGCTATATAACACTAGACATTTGTGGGATAGGAGGCACAACGATAGCTCCATGATATGAACCCAGAGGTAATGTGCCTATATTAATTTTACACTCTAAAGGAGAGGAAGTGGGTTTAATACCAAGTAAACATCACACAAATGTGCTTACAAAATAGGAAAAACCCCAAAATTGTTCTCCTGGAATAATTCTGTGTTAAAGAAATAAATATTTTATTTTTCTAATGTCTTTTGCATTGGAATAGGTATATATATTTACTGAAATGGGTACAATCCCATCATTATTCAGAATACGCTACTGTTTGGATGTCAAATGGGGCTTATCTAGAATCATTTACTGTGGGCTGTGAGAATTGAGTCTACATGAGTATTTCTGCCAAATAAGAAAGCAAAAACAAGTTTATCATTTCTATTTCATTCTTGCTACTTAATAAAGGAGAAACAAGAGAGTTTAAAATTAATTGCAAGAGCTAGACTAGTACTGGGCAAGTTAATGAGGAGCTTTTATGAGTTGTAATTTTTATTTATTTATTTGTTCAATTAATTATTTATTATATGCCTTGGATATGGCTAGTGTACAATAGCCTTCTGGGTGCATTTAAAGCTGTAATTACCTAAAAATGAGCCTTGCTGTTACAACTTGTAACTTAATCAGACTCAGGAAAGCAGAACATGCACATATGGAGTAAATAGAATTTGTTGAGCTCTCTCTCAATATGAGATTTCAGAGGAAAATCAATGGTGATTTGAATGTGTGTGTGTGTGTGTATTAATCCGTTAATTTCTAGGTCCAGTCAAGTCAGTTTTAACTCATAGTGATCATACGTACAAAAGAACGAAAGATTACTAAGGTGAAATGAGTAAAAAGTATGTGACACAATGACTGCAACAATGAACTCAAATATAATAGTAAGTTTCTTCCTGTGGAGAATAAGCAAATAATAAAAGTCAATTTAGGCAGCAAATGGTACAAAGGAAATCCAAACTCAATATAAGAAAGTTGGTATTCTGCTAAATATAAGCTCAACTGCTCTTGCTATTCTGTCTTGTAACAATGTAAGTCAGCCATGATCTGTCATCACCAAGCTACATATTGATCCTTATACAGTTCAACCTGGTCTCTCCTATGAAGAATACACTGGAAATTTCCCATAAAAAGACTGATTCAGAAGGTTGGCTTCATTCCAAGCATATCTATTTATAACACGTTTCTCTGTTAACTTTTATTATAGCGCAGTGTAGTAAACACTAATGCAGACATTATTTCATCCTATTGTATAAAAAGACTACCCTTAATGAAATGAATTGACACGTGGCAACAATAATGGGCTCAATCATAACAATTGTGAGGGTGGTACAAGAGCAGGCCAAATTTATTTCTGTTGTACATAGGATTGTTGTTGATGTTATTGTTAAGTGCTGTTGAGTAGGTTCCTACTCATCACAATCCTGTATAGAATTTCCTAGGAGCAGTTGGTGAGTTTGAACCACTGACCTTGAGGTTTAAACTGACATTTTGGTCCAGTGCACTACCCTGCAGCACCACACATAGGACTTTTATGAGTTAAAACCAACTCAACAAGATCTAACAACAACAACATTATGATATATAAAAGTGGAAACAAAGGGTTCATTTCATTTATACTTATAAAATAATCATATCATTTCCTTTGTGTCATTTCCTTCCTTGAACTCCACCATTCATAACTTCATTTAGAAACAGAGAACTTGAATAGTTAACTAGAATAGTTGACAAATACAATGTTTAAATGGTTGAACATCACTTTATTTTACTTTGATTCAAAAACACAGTACTCTCTCCTATATATCCAATATATTTGTAGGATTCTAAGATATCTAAGTTGCTTGTTGAAAATGAAGCATTTACTGATAAAGATCAAAGACTACAACTTCCAGTATGAATTACAACATAGTATAAAGAAAACAAAAAAATTCACAACTGTATCAATAAAAAACATAATGATAAATGGAGAAAAGACTGAAGCTGTCAAGGATTACATTTTGCTTGGATATACAATCAATATTCATGGAAGTAGAAGACAAGAAATAAAATAAAGTATACAATTGGCAAATGTATTACAAAAGACATCTTCAAAGTGTTAAAGAGCAAAGAAGTCACACTGAGGACTATTTTACACCTGACCCAAAGCCATAGTAGTTTTAATTGCCTTATATGCATGAACAATGAATAAGAATAACCTTAGAAGAATCAATGCTTTTGAATTATGGTGTTGGTGAGGAATTTTGAAAGTTTCAAGGCCTGCTAGAAGAACATACAAATGTGTGTTGGAATAAATATAATCAAAATTACCCCTTAGAAGTGAGAAAGACAAGTCTTCATCTTAAGTACTTTGGGCACATTATATCAGAAGGAACCAGTTCCTGGAAAAGGACATCAAACTTGGTAAAGTGGAAGGACAGAGTGAAAGGGAAAGATCCACAATGAGATGGATTGATACAGTGCCTACAAAAATGAGTTCAAATATAACAGTTGTGAGGATAGTGAAGGACCAGGCCGTGTTACCTTCTATTGTACATAGTTGGCTATGAGTCAGAATCAAACTGGAGACATCCAGCAACTGTCTAATAGTCAGTATTACTGATATCTACTGAATAGAGAACTATGAGTCTAGGAAAATTGGAAGTTGTCAGAAATAAAATAGAAAACATAAATCATATGCTGGACACGTACTATATATCACATCTTAAATATTAATGAGCTTAATGAACTGGTATTGGTCATTTTGAATCTGGCAATCACATGGCTTACTATGCTACGAATAACAAATTGAAGAGGAATTATGCTGAATTCATCAACAAAAACAACATTTCAAGATCTATCTTGAATTATAATACTGTATGTAATAGGAAAATCTCTATATGTCTACATGGCAAACCAGTTAATAGCACCATTATTGAAATTTACTCACCAACCACTAAACCCAGCATAGTGGTTACGAGTCGGGCTGTGAACTGCAAGGTCAGCAGTTCGAAACTATCAGCTGTTCCACGTGAGAAAGATGAGGCTTTCTGTTTCCATAAAGATTTACAGCCTTGGAAACCCTGTACAAGGTCACTATGAGTCGGTTCTGACTCCACAACACACAACCACCACCACCACCACCACCAAATTTTTCAGTTTGAAACTGATCAAGCATGCAGTCATGATGTATATTGATAATTGCTGGTGACTGGAATGTGAAGGTTGAAAAAAAAAGAGTAGAGTCAGTATTTGGAAAAGAGCTCATTGGTGTTAGAAGTGATGCTGGAGACCACATGACAGAATTTTTCAAAACCAATGGCTTATTCATTGCAAATAAATTTTTAAACAATATAAAGGATGACTATACACATGGATCTCATCAGATGAAATATACAGAAGTCAAATTGAGTACATCTGTGACAGTAGAAAGCCTCCATATCATCAGCCAAAACAAGGCAAGGACAAACTCTGGAACAGACCATGACTTGCTCACATGCAAGTTCAGGCTGATGTTGAAGAAAACTTTGAAAAGTCCAGGAGAAAAAAAAAAAAATGAACTTGAACATACCCCACCTGGATTTAGAGATCTTCTCAAGAAGACACTCAAGACTGAAGACCAGAAGACTTTTCTTGACATCAAGAACATCATACAGGAAGAAAAGCAAAAGTCATTAAGAGTATAAGAAAGAAAGAAAAAAAAACATATTGGATGTCAGAAGAAAGTCTGAAAGTTGCCATAGAGATGCTCTAAAGAAAAAGGAAGAAATGAAGTAAAAGAGTTGAAAAGAAAATTTTGAAGGGCAGCTCGACAGGACAAAGTCAAGCATTATGATGAAATGTACAGAGACCTGGAGTTAGAAAACCAAGAGGGAAGAGCATGCTCAGTATTTCTCAAGCAGAAATTATTGAAGAAAAACTTCATGCTTCAATCTGAAATATTGAAGGATTCTATGGGCAAAATATTGAATGACTACCATACCAAAAATAAATGGGCACTGTTTATTCATTACAAGAGGTAGCATATTATCAAGAATTATTGGTACTTAAGGATTAAGTACAAACAGCACTGAAGGTATTGGCAAAAATAAAGATAAAAAAGCTTCAGGAAGTGACTGAATACAAATTAAATTCTTTCAAGAAACTGATGCAGTGCTGGATATGCACTCATTTATGTCAAGAAATTTGGAAGACAGCTATCTGGCCAACCGATTGGAAGAGACTTGTATTTGTGTCCATTCCAAAGAGAGATGACCTGATATGATGTGGAAATAATTGAACAATATGATTAATTATCATATGCAAGTACATTTTTTTTCTAAGACAACCCAAAAACAGCTGTAGCAGTGCATTGACAGAGAACTACCAGAAACTCAAGACTGATTTAGAAGAGAACATGGAACTAGGGATATCATTGCTTATGTAAGATGGTTCTTGACTTAAGTAGAGAATACCAGAAAGGTGTTCACTTGTGCTTTATTGAGTATGCAAAGGCTTTTGCCTGGGTGGATAATAACAAACTATGGATAACATTATGAAGAATGGGTATTTTAGAACACTTGATTGTGGTTATGAGGAACCTGTACATAGACCAAGTGGCAGTCATTTCAACAGAACAAGGGGACACTGAATTGTTTAAAACAAGGAAAGTTTTTGTGCAGTGCTGTGTTGTTTCACCATATTTATTCAATCTATATGCTGAGCAAATCACCTGGGAATCTGGATTATATGAAAAAGAGACTGGCATCAGGATTAGAAAACAATTTATTAACAAATTACAATATGACACAATCTTTCTTAATGAAAGCAAAGATGATTTAAAATACTTATTGATGAAGACCAAAGACTACAGTCTTCCGTATCGAGTGCATCTCAATGTAAAGAAAACAAAAATCCTCACAACTGGGGCAATAAATAACATGATGATAGATGAAAAAAAAAGATGGAAGTTGTCAAACATTTTGTTTTGCTTACATCCGCAATCACAGAAGCAGCAGTCAAGAAACCAAACTGTGTACTGCATTAGGTAAATCTGCTGCACAACACCTCTTTGAAGTGTTCAAGAGCACACAGCTCACTTAGAGGATTAAGGGGCACCTAACACAAGCCATTCTTCAGCTTCAGACCAATCAATGATCTGTTACAGTCTGTCACTGGCCTTTTTTAGGCTGATGATATGGAGCTTTTCCACCATCTCTTTCCAAAGATGTAATGCATTTCATTTCTGTGTATTCCATCCTGTGAGGGTCATTTGTATGGTCACTTTTATGTTGTTTAAAAAAGTTATTTGCAATGAAGAAATCATTGGTCTTGCAAAATTCTATCAGGCATTCTCCAGTATAATTTGTATCACCAATGCCTTATTTTTCAACAAATCATCCTTCCCTTCTTTTATCCCAACCATTGAATTCTAATCACAAGTAATTATCAGTACATCTTGATTGCATACTTGATCAGTTTCAGACTGAAGAAGTTGGTAGAATTCAATTTCATCATCATATCGTACCTGAATTTAGAGATCAGATCAAGAACAGAATTGATGAATTAAGCACAAATACCCCAAAACCAGAAGAGTTGTGGGATGAAATCAAGAATATCATAAAGGAAGAAAACGGTCTTTAAGGAGTCCTGCTGTGGCACTGTGGGTTAATGCACTGGACTGCAAGGTCAGTTTGAACTGCAACGTTGATGGCTCAAGCTCAGCAGCCACTTCTCGGAAACCCTATATAGGTTCGGAAACCCTATATGAGTTGGAACTGACTCAACAACACTTAATAACAACAACAAAAAGAAGGAAAAGACCAAAATGGATGTCATTTTGTCATGACTCTGAAACTTACTCTCAAGAATAGAGATGCTAAAGCAAATGGAAGAAATGAGGAGGTAAAAGAGCAGAATAGAAAATTTCAAAGGATTACTTGAGAAAACAAAGTGAAATATTGTAATGACATATGCAAAGACCTGGAGCTAGAAAACCAAAATGGAAGAGCACACTCAGGATTTCTCAAGCAGAGGGAAGTGAAGAAAAAAGTCAAGCTTTGACTTACAGCAATGGGCTCAAGAATAGCAAGGATTATAAGGTTAGCACAGGACTGGACAGTGGCTCATCCTGTTGTATATAAGGTTGTTATGAGTTGGTACTAACTGGATGGCACCTAACAACAACAACAACAACCCAAGTCACTGGGTTTTTGTGTAGCACTGTAAGATAAGCACTGGACCACAAGTCAGTTTGAGCAATGTGTTGGAGGTCACTTTGAACCAAATGATGGGCGGTTCTAACTCACAAACTGCTTCCTTGGAAACCCTATGCAAGGTGGCTTAACAACAAATACAGGGTGGCTTAACCCTGTACAGGAACTTAACAAGAGCAACAACCCAAGCAATTGTATTTTTAATAGTCTCATATGCATGTGAAGGACTCCTGGTGTGTCCCTTTAGAATAAGCATTGGATTGCTAGTCAGAAGGTCAGCTGCTCAAACCCAATAGCTGCTCCTTGGAAACCCTGTACAGGGTCACCATGAGTTGGAACCCACTCAAAGGCACTTAACAACAACAATGAATGTGAAAGTTGGAAAATGAATAATGAAGACTGTAGAAGAATTGATGCATTTAAGTTATGATAGTGGAGAAAAATATTGAAAGTACCATGAAGAGCCAGAAGAACAAATACATCTGTCTTGGAAGAAGTACAGCCAGAATGTTCCTTAGAAGCTGAGATGATGAGACTTTCATTTCTCATACTTGAGATATATTGTCAGGAAGGAGACATCCCTGGAAAGGACATCATGCTTGGTAAAGCGGAGGGTCAAAGAAAAAGTGGAAGACCCCCAATGAAATGGATTGACTCAATAGTAGCAGCAATGGGTTCAAGGGTAACTAACAGTAATAGTGAGGCTGGTGCAGGTTTGGGCAGTGTTTTTTTATTGTGCATAGAGTTGATATGAGTCAGAACTGATTCTAAGGCACATAGCAACAACAATAGAGTGATCGCACATTTCCACAAGTTGATTGGGTCTATTAGATACAATGACATGCAAACATGGAAGAGGCTTCTTTGCAAAAGAAGTTGGAGGTGAACATTGTGAAAGGTGAATCTAAGTCATAGACTTTATTGTCCTCATATCTAGGCTTATTGGACAGTATTTTCAGTAATTTACTTCCTGCTAAAGCTCATTTTTGGTCAATGTGAGGGTGAGTTTTTTTCTTTGCTCCTTTAGTGCATAATAGATGTCTCAGCATTTGCATTTCCCATTTATCTGCTTTCTTTGCCAACTATCTCATAGTGAAGACCTTGTTCTTTCCTTATTTTATTCAAACTTATCACTGACCACTATTTAATAATATGTTTCTTATTTTATAATGTCTTTCAAAAAAGTAACACCTCAAACACACAGATAAACATGCTATTGTAGGGAAATAGACAGATAGAAACCTTTCCTACTGGGTGGGGAAATATCTGGCAAGAGTAGAGACATGCACTTAGTCCCTTAGGATCCTGTGACAACAAAGATGCCAAGGCAGCACTTGAAGTTTTCAGACTTACAAAGGCCCTATATTGATTTATTTTACAATGTTGTTGTTGTTAGTTACCTTAGTGTTGTTTCCAACTCATAACAACCCTGTATAAAGTTTCCAAGGCTCTAAATACAGGGTTTCTAAGACTGTAAATGTTTGCAGTAGCAAAAAGCCTCATCTTTCTCCCACGAATAGCTGGTGGACTTGAACCACCAACCTTATGGTTCGCAGTCCAGTGCTTCTCCTCGAGAGTGTGAGTGATCCATTTTTTAAAAATTTGAATGCAGTTAATCATTACACAAACTAGGGCAATAAAAACCAGAGATCAGAAATTCATAACTTGTTTTGTAGTCATTTATATAAACAATACTTATAATTTGAGCAAGAAAACATTCCTACTTTTAGATATAGAGTTAAGGATAAGCAAAGCTCAGAAAACCAATAAGCAAACACACTCCCTAAATAAATGCAACCCTTTAACTTACTAATATTTCTGAGTGAAACAGAATGTCTCAATTTAACAAATAAGCATTTAGAAAATAAAATTGTTTACTATGGAATCTGTTCAGACCTTCTTGAACTTGATGAACAGAAATTGCTTCAAATGGCTCTAATCCATAACCTGATGCAAAAGTTCCACTTCAACAATACAACTGTTTTTCAGGGAGGCTAGGAGGAGAATATGCTGTAGAACCACAGCACAAGGTGTTGTGAAACAGAGGCATGGATGTAATCTAGATTGAATAGGGCCCTCTGCACCACTAAAAGTATTTGAGAATTTTAGACTTGGTGTAATGGGAAATCACTGTAGTGTTTATACTTTCTGATACTGTGTGCAGAATGGACTGAAGAAGTTAGGATACAAGTTGGCACACTATGCCTACCTGGTAGCTAACCAACTCCTTTTTCATGTATAAACAGGTCAATGTTCTTTTCACATATGAGGAATATCTAGTCAACCCTTTGTTGCTCAGATAGAGTAAATCATTTTCTCCTTTATGTTTTCCTTTTATTGTATTTACACTTCTTTACTTGGTGTAGTATATTTATATATTCTGCTACTAAATTCATCAAAATAATATATGTGAAGAATTTGCCATTGTTCCTGATACAAAATAATCCTAAATGTTATTTCTAAAACTTTCTCCTGAACTATAAATAGACTTACTTCATTTTCTCTCCCCTGGAGAAAGTTTCAAATAGAACTTGTCAGTAATGCCATAATCAAGGATGTTGGCAGAGCATGGTTGATAAGGCAAACAATGTTGAGAAATTTTGGTAGACTGAGTTGGGTCCAACCACAGATACTGGAAGTCTGGCAAAGAACCATGGAGTCAGGAAGGTGAGTGCTATTGGGAGACTGATGATGCAATACAGAAGTGTCTTTTGTGAGTACCTAAGATAGGTGTAATATGGAGTCCTGGTGTGGCACTGTGCGCTAATGCGTCAGACCGCAAAATCATTTGAACTGTAAGGCCAGTGGTTCAAGCTCACCAGCTACTCCTTGGAAACCCTATACAGGGTCACTATGGGTCAGAATCTACTTGACAGCACTTAACAACAACAACAAGATAGGTGTAATATAGATGGTCTTTTGCAACGATTCAATATAGATGGTCTTTTGTGAGTACTTACGATAGGTTGACTATCTGATGGAGAAGGTGGCCAGCTGTAGTTAAGTGATTAAAAGAGCAGTGAATAAACCCTGAATCTTCTAGCCTAGGGCCAGGCACAGTAGAACTAAAAAATGCTATTTCCTGATTATAAAGATGATTTATACATATGATTCTTAAAGAGACAAGCTGAAATACTGAGGTGTCATCAAGGTCATTTTAGGAGAGCACCACAATGTGGAACCAGAAGTCTGGTACGGACCAACATTCCTCTGACAATTTGTTGTACAATGGTGGATTGCATGCTGTTGTGATGCTGAAAGCTATGCCACCAGTATTTCAAATACCCAGAGGGTCATCCATGGTGGACAGTTTTCAGTGGAGCTGCTTGAAAAAGACAGACTAGGAAGAAGAAAAAAGTAGCCCTTTTTCTGAGTGATTAGCTACTGAAAACTTTTATGGATACTAACAAAACATTGTCTGCTGAGGAAAGATGGCATTTTGAGTATTAAGATGTTCATGAACCAAGTCATGATATTTTCAACCACCTCATGTGCTGGTAAAATCTGCACAATGAATAAGGAAGACCAGAGAAGATGTGATGCATTTGAATTATGGTGTTGGTGAAGAATATTGAATATAGATCATGGACTGTATATAAACATATATGGCTTAGAAGAACAGCTTTAATGCTCATTAGACACAAGGATGATGAGACATCATCTCATATACTTTGTACAAATTATCAAGAAGAACCAGTCTGAGGGAAAGGACATCATTCTTGGTAGAGTGTCATTAAAAAAGAGGAATAACCCCATAGAGATGAATTGACACTTTGGCAAAAGCAATGGGCTCAAACATAACAATTGTGAGGATGGCACAGGATCAGGCACTGTTTTGTTCTGTTTTACATAAGGTCATTATGGGTTAGAATTGACTCAATAGCACCTAACAACCTGGCATTGCATGGTATGTAGGTTTAGAGTAACATCTGATATGACAGATATCATGTAAAGAAGACCTGGAATAGAAAGCAATAAGGAAATAACACACTCAGCATTTCTCAAACTGAAGAACTAAAGAAAATATTCAAGACTTGACTTGGAATATTGACAGATTCCTGGTGTGGTGCTACAGAATAATGTACTGGACTGCAAGGTCAGTTTGAACTACAAGGTCGGTGGTTCAAACCCACCAATACAGGGTTACTATAGGTTAAAACCAACTGCACAGCATTTAACAGCAACAATGGTCAAATTGGGTCCTGGTGTGGCACTGTGGGTTAATGCGCTGGACTGCAAGGTCAGTTTAAACTGCAAGGATGGCAGTTCAAGTTCATCAGTCACTCCTCAGAAACCCTATACAGGTTTGCTCAGTAGGAACCAACTCTACAGCACTTAACAACAACAGCATGGGCAAATTTTTGAATGACACATCAAAAGAAAATGGAAGGTATACACAGAATCACTATCAAAAGCAATTGGCAGATGGAAGATGTCCAAATTGCACCAAAGGCATTGTCACACACACACAGAAAGCCTCCAGAAATTGATTGAATACTGACTGGAATGTTTTAACAAACTGATGCAGTGCTGGGAACAATTACTAGTCTACGATAAGAAATTTGAAGACAATTACTTGGCCATCTGACTAGAAGAGATCCATATTTTTACCCATTCGAAAGAAATGTGACCAAACAGAATGTGGAAATTATTGAACAATATCATTAATGTTGAAGGAGCTCTGGTAGCATAGTGGTTATCAATCGGGCTGCGAGCCGCAGTTTGAAACTACCAGCTGTTCCATGGGAGAAAGATGAGGCTTTCTGCTCCCGTAAAGACTTACAGCCTTGGAAACCCTGTATAGGGACGCTATGAGTCGGAACCGACTCCACGGCACATAATAACAACAACAATATCATTAATGTTACAACCAAGATCATTTTCCTAAAGATTATTCAAAAATAGTTGCAACAGTACTTCAACAGAGAGCTCACAGAAATTCAAGCAAGATTCAGAAGAGGAGGTAGAATGTGGGGTATCATTGCTGGCATCAGCTGATATCAGAATACCAGAAAGATGTATGTACTACGTAAAGGCATTAAACTGTGTAGATCCTAACAAACTACAGATGACATTTAGAAGAACGTAAAATTCAAGAACACTTAACTATGCTAATAAGGGACATATACACAGACCAAGAGGTAGTCATTAAAACAGAACAAGGTGCTACTGTATGGTTTAAAACCAGGAAAGATGTAAGCCATGGTTGTATTACTTGTTCATACATACTTATTCAATATGCATGCTGAGCAAATAATCTGAGAAGTTGGACTATATGAAAAAGAATGTAATATGAGGATTGGAGGCGGGGTAATTAACAACCTGCAATATGCAGATGACACAACCTTGCTTGCTAAAAGTGAAGAGGACTTGAAGCAATTGTTTTTGAAGATCCAAGAATACAGCTTTCAACATGAATTACAATTCAGTATAAGGAAAACAAAAATGATCATGTGGTATTTTCAATCAGCTCATATGCATGTGAAAGCTGGACAATTAATAAGGAGGATAAGAAAACCACTGATGTATTTAAATTATGGTGTTGGCAAAGAATATTGACAGTACCATGGACTGCCAGAAGAGCAAATAATTCTCCATTGGAGTAAGTACAACCATAATGTTTCTTAGAATCAATGATAGCAAGCGTTCATCTCATGTACTTTGCCCATGTTATTAGGAGGGACCAGTCACTTGAAAGGGACATCATGCTTGGTAAAGTGAAGGTTCAGCGAAAAAGAAGAAGGTCTTCAACAACATAGATTAACAGAGTGGCTTCAAAATGAACTCGAGCGTAACAATTGTGAGATGGCACTGGATCAGGTGGTATTTTGTCATTAATATTGCCAGAGCAGGGCAGAGGCCAGGCCCAGGAGCCAAGGCCCAGAAAGAGACCTGCCTGTGGGCATAGCAAAAGAGAGGCTGTCCTGACTGGAAAAACTGTGTCCTGAGTATTTCTGACTCTGAATTGTAACCTGTTAACTTCACTAATAAATTCCGTGGCTGTAAATATTGTGCCCGAGTTCTGTGTCTCCACTGCAATTGATTATCAAACCCAGATGAGAAGTTGAGATTGCTTTGGGGGAATGATTAGTGCCATTGTTTTTGCCAGTTTATAAACATAAATTTCCCAGAAGAAATTCATAGTTGTTGTTGGTAAATGCCATCGGATTGGTTCTAACTCATAGCCACCCTGTGTACAACATAATGAAACACTGTGCCAACCTCACAATCACTGCTACACCTGAGTCTGTTGCTGTTGTCACCATGCCAATCTATCTCATTGGGGCTCTTCCTCTTTTTCTCCGACCCTCCATTTATCAACATGATATCTTTCCCCAGGGACTGGTTTCTCCTGATAATATGCCTGTGGTATGAGGTATGAAGTCTAGCCATCTTGGCTTCCAAGGAACACTCTGACTGTACTTCTTCGGACACAGATTTGTTTGTTCTTTTGGCAATCCATGGTACTTTTAATATTTTCCTCCAACATCAAAACTCAAATGTATCAGTTCTTATATGGTCTTCCTTATTCACTGTCCAACTTTCACATGCATATGAGGTTATTGAAAATAGCATGGCTTGGGTCAGACACACCTTAGTCCTCAAACTGACATCTTTGCTTTTGGATACTTTAAAGAGTCCATGTACAGCAGATTGTCTGATGCAATATGGTTTAATTATTTCACTGCTGCTTCCAATAGTGTTTATGGTTAATCTGAGGAGAATAAAGTATTGACAACATCAATATTTTCTCCATTTATATGTTGCTGTTGCTGTTGTTGTTAAGTGTCATTGAGTCAATTTCGACCCATAATGACCCTGTATAGGGTTTCCAAGGAACAGCTGATAAGCTTGAACTACCAACCTTGCAGTTCAAATAACTTTGCAGTCTGATGCATTAGCCCACAGCACCATACCAGGATATATATATATATATATATATATTGTTAAATGCCATTGAGTCGGTTCGACCCATAGCGACCCTCTAGGGGGTTTCCAAGGAGGGACTGGTGAGCTTGAGCCACCAACCTTGCAGTTCAAACTGACTTTGCAGTCTACCACATTAACCAACAGCATCACACCAGGACTCCCATATATGTTTATGGATGGATGTTGTTCATTGGTCCATAGTGAGGACTTTTCTATTATTTATTTTGAGGTGCAACCCATATCAAAGGTTGTGGTCTTTGATCTTCATCAGTAAGTATTTTAAGTCCTCTTTACTTTCAGCAAGCAAGATTGTATCATCTGCATATTGCAGATTGTTAGTGAATCTTCCTCCAATTCTGATGCCACATTTTTCATTGTATAATCCAGCTTCTCCGATTATGTGTTCAGCATAGATATTGAAGAAGTATGGTCAAGGAATACAACCTTGGTGCATACCTTTGCTAATTTTAAACTGTTCAGTGGTCCTTTGTTCTGTTCAAACAGTTGCCTCTTGGTTTATGCACAATTTCCTTATAAGTACAATTAAGTGTTCCAGGCTACACATTATCAGCAATGTTGTCCATAGCTTGTCATGATATACACAATCAAAAACCTTTGCACAGTCAATAAAGCATAGGTAAACATCTTTCTGGTATTCTCTGCTTTCAGCCAAGATCCATTTGACCTCAGCAATAAAATTCCTCATTCCATGTTCTCATCTGAATCTCTCTTGAACCTCTGGAAATTCTCTGTCAGTGTATGTCTGCAGCCATTTTTGGATTATCTTTAATGAAATTTTACTTGTATGAGATATTAATGATATTGTCTGATGACCTCTGTATTCTGTTGGGTCACCTGTCTTTGGAAGGGGCACAAATATAGATCTCTTCTAATCTGTTTTCCAAATTTCCTAGAATAGATGAGTGAGGGTTAACAACAGTATTGCATCAGTTTGTTGAAAAATTTCAATCTGATTCTATCAATTCCCAGAGCCTTATTCTTTGCCAATGCCATCAATGCATTTTGGACTTATTCCTTCAGTATCATTGGCTCTTGATAATATGATACTTCTTGAAATGTTTTCACATCAACCATTTATTTTTGCTAATGTGACTCTGTGTATTACTTCCATCTTTTTTTGATACTTTCTGCATCATTCAATATTTAGGCTGTGGTGGTGGTGCTAGTATGCCATGGAGTCAGCTCCGACTTGTAGCAACCCTGTATAAGGTTTCTGAGGCTGTATATCTTTAGGGGAGCAGAAAGCCTCATCTTTCTCCCATGGAACTGCTGGTAATTTTGAACTAGCTAACTTGATGTTAGAAGCCTTGTTCAACTTGACATTCCCAGCATAGTAAACCATGTGATTGTAAGATTCAAAATGACCAATACCAGTCCATTTCAGGTCACTTATGCCTAGGATATTTATGCGTTCCATTTCATTTTGACAATTTTCAATTTTCCTAGACTCATACTTATACATTCCTTGTTCTGGTTATTAATGGATATTTATAGCTATTTCTCTTCATTTTGAGTTGTGCCCACAAGCAAATGAAGACTGTATTCTACTGGCGTCATCACAGTCATGTACTTTCAGGAGGAAGCTCTTCCCTAGTCACGTTTTGAGTGCCTTCCAACCTGAGGATCTTGTCTGCTGGCAATATTCTCATGTTCTTCATCATGTTTCAATACTCAATATTCTGATGCTATCTGACAGTATCCCTCTGCTATTCATAAGGTTTCCAGTGACTTAATATTTGGTAGTAGTCTATCTCTACCCAGTCTGTCTTTGTCTGGAAGCTCATATGAAACCTGTCCATGATGTTTGCCCTTACTGATATTTAAAATACTGGTGGCATCACTTCCAGAATCACAGCAACATGCAAGCTACCACAATATGACAACTGACAGACTACCAATGGAGGATATTCATAGAAGAGAAGTATACATAGGTCACGGCCCTCCTTCTAACTATATCACTATAATGATTTATTTCTAATGTGGTTTAAGCCCCAGAAGCATTTCCCCCATTTTCAAGAAGTCCCCCTTCTATCCTTAACCATGCACGGCATTATAGCTTTCCTTTGATATTTAAACTCTTGATTGGCCTAAGCCTGGTGTCCACCTGCTCTTTCCTGGAAATGTCACTATTGGAGCCATTTGAACTTACAGCTAAATGGCTCACTGACTCTGTTAATGGTTCATTTTTTTCTTAGAATTCCTGATTGGCATGGACAGTGTTCATCTGTGTGAACACAACAAAAAGAATCAGTCAAAGTTAGTAATTCCAAACAGCAGTAGTCTTGAAACTTTTTGCCCATCACTCTGGTCACTCTCTTGAGGTTCATAGTAGATAACTATGGAATCCAAATCTTGACCACAAAGAAAAACTGAAGATTAAGAACCAGCCAGTATCTGATTTATACTGTGGAGCTTCTAGATTCAAATTCAAACCTATCCCCATAAGTGGTCCCCCCATAAAGAACAACTCCAAAGCAAAAAGCAGGGCTTTCAACCTATCTCCATGGACACTCTGGTCAAAACTAAAAGAGTATAAGAACCAGGGATGGTTGTGACTGGTGGAAGGTTTATGAGCATGAGTAAAGGTGTTATTAGAAAAAAATTAAAAAATCTGGCTCCAGCTAAGTAAGACCTAATTGAAGATGAGTTGGTAATTGTGAAACTATCCTAAGATTTGGTATTATAGGCTTCCTGAATAAAAATATTTTCATCATGTAGGCACTCTTCTCTTCAACTTGACCTTCCCCCACACACATACACACACATGCACACATCAAGGTTTGCACAAGGCAACCAAAAATTGAACACTGACTTGATGACAAACTAAAACAGATAATCAAAATAAAGTGGGGAAAATATATTGGGAGCAAATAATACAGTATGCTTACATGCACTTACCATATGCAGACTTTTTCTAAATGTTTATTTTCAAAGAGATGCTTTTGTTCTTTTTGTTCTATAATGTAGAAATAAGAAGGAATAAAATCAACTTAGGGAGAACAAACAAGATGGCAGATCAGGTAGAAGGGCAGTGAGGAGCTCTGTCAACAATAACACAGAATACCAGACGAAGCAGGCTCAGGGGATGGTGCCAGAACTCTGAACCACATATAAAGGAATATTTATAAGGTTGGAAGATTACAGCTAGGGGAATTTGTAGCAGAAGCAAGAAATCTATTGCTTTCTAATTCAAGATGCTCAGCTGCTCCCAGAGTTCCCACCTTGGGTGACGTCAAGCGGGGGAAGGATCAGCCCAGCCACAGTCGCCTGACAGAACCAGAGAGCTAAAGGTGTGGACATTCTTTTTGTAAAAAAAAATTGTTCATTGGTCTCTTGCTGGCTGCGCACCTCCATCTGGTGACTAGAGGGGGCGCCTGAGTGAATGGACACCTAACCCCCACCCCAGGAAGGTTCTGCTATGCATGCACACAGATCTCCTTGAAATTTA
>NW_006408638.1:8307626-8309769 GCF_000296735.1 Chrysochloris asiatica | reverse complement strand
ACAAAAAAATCATAAAAAAAAATCTGAAGAAGACCTAAGATTCATGTTGGACAACATAAAGAGGAATAACATAAGAATTATCAGCATTCCAGAAGAGGAAGAATCACATTCCAGAAGAGGAAGTCCATATAGGAGATAGTTGAAGAGCTTCTAGAAGAAAAATTTCCTAGCATCCTGAAAAGCTATAAGATAAGCATTCAGGAAGCTCAACTAACCCCAAGAAGGATAGATCCTAAAAGACAATCACCAAGATATACAATAATCAAGCTCTCCAAAATAAAAAATAAGGACAGAATCCTGAAAGCAGCTAGAGAAAAGAGAAGTGTAACATTCAAAGGCAAGCAAATCAGATTAAGCTTGGTTCTTTCAACAGAAACCATGCAGATAAGAAGGCAATGGAGAGACATATATAACACCCTGAAAGAAAAACTGCCAAGCAAGAATCCTCTACCTAGCATAACTGTCAATCAGATACAATGGTGTGATCAAAACATTCCAGGATAAACAGAAGCTAAGGGATATTGCCAAAGCCAACCCTGTTTTGAAAAACATCCTAAAGGAAGTTCTGTGGACTGAGAACCAGCAAGAACAAACAACAACTAGAGAATGATGTACATGGCAGCATCACTCTGAACTCAATTGACAAATGGAAGAGTCAAGAACAGATTAAAATTATAGGAACAAAGGATATGGGAAGTCAGTCTATGATCAAAACAATTACAATGTGAAAGAAGGTAAACACAGAGAACAGAGATCCAGGTAGTGAGAAGGTCAGGTAGATTACAGGATAAAATAGAATGTCTTAAATGAAGAGAAGAGTAAATGGAATACAAGGTAATCACAACAGTGGGGTTGGGGTGGGGGGTTTAGTTTGGATATTGGGGAGGGAAATACAAGAAGGCACAGGAGTCAGAAGAACAAGATAGATAGGGGAACACTGAGACAGGTTTGTGTGTCCTAAGTTGGAAAGTGGTAAATAGTGATGCATGCTCAACCTTGGAACAACACGGCTCTGTGATACAGGGATCCAGGCATAGTTTGAAGAGAGAAAATACTACTAAAATACTTGACTGTCTTATGAATATTGGTTTCCAAATGTCTACTATTGTAAAATAGACATTTGAGTGGGATAGAAAGAAACGTTGGGAAGCATGATTACAGAAAACTTTAAGCCCGTCTTCAGCCTATAACTGATTGGAATACCTAAAAGGAGTTCTACAACCTGCCCAGTGAAACAGGGCTCTTGCAAAGCTTTTGCAGAGCATAGGACCTTAGGTGGAATCCTGAGTCCCATCCAGAACCTTATGAGGTGGGACATTCCCACTAGCAAGGACAAGCAGACCAGCCTTGAACAGCTAGAGTGACAGATGATACATCTTCAAAGAAATCATCAGGAAAAACCCAAAGCAAAAATGTCAGCATGACTGGCTACTATAAGAATAAGCAAACTGTTCGCCAGGAAGCCATCAAGGCAAGCAATCAAGTTCCTTCAGGACAGACTCCCCTCAAAGACTAAAACTCAAAGGGAACACACAAACAGGCATGTTAGCTTGCTGGCAACCACATTGTTCTACTGGTGAGTGGAAGAAGGGGAAAGGCAGCAGTGAATAAATGGGCTGAGTTCAACCACGGTCCATTGACTCCCATTGACCTGGAGATGAGAGAGAGACAAGGAAAGGCTGGCTTGTCTAAAATGTGGGGAAACCTGAGGACACCTGAGCCCATGGAAAAGGCTATAGCCACAAAGGGCTAGAGCTGAGAGTGAAGCATGCAGCTGGTATGAAGTGAGGGGAGATGCACAAGAACACCCAAACTTGCAGACAGTACCCATTTGATTAGCCTCCATTGCTTGATAATCAGAACTTGACTAGAGAAAGATTACCAATAAATATATTTTAAATAAAAGAAACAAGGGTAAATTACTATAATTTGATGAACCTGACCTATACTCATGGCAGTAGTAACTCTAAATTACAACAGAGAGAGAAGGAGTCTTCACATCAAATTTCAACGCTATCCCCTCTGTATACAGGGTCCATAGGGACAGGCAACTTAGACATTGGCTACCTAAAATGAGAGGGCGATAAAGGCACAAAGTGACTGGCTTACAAGGTTTTAAGAGGGAGTTTAGTTTAAGAGTATG
>NW_006408638.1:8289016-8306541 GCF_000296735.1 Chrysochloris asiatica | reverse complement strand
ATACGGGTTGAATAAGTATGGTGAAAGAACACAACCCTGTCGCATACCTTTCTTAATTTTAAACCTTTCAATGTCCCCATGTTCTGTTCGAACAACTGCCTCTTGGTCCACATACAGATTCCTCATGAGCACAATTAAGTGTTCCAGAATACTCATACTTCACAATGTTGTCCATAGCTTGTCATGGTCCACACAATCTAATGCCTTTGCATAGTCAATAAAACACAGGTAAACATTTTTCTAATATTCTCTGCTTTCAGCCAAGATCCATTGGACATCAGCAATGATATCCCTCATTTCATGGCCTCTTCTGAATCTGGCTTAAATTTCTGGAAGTTCTATGTCAATGTATGCTTGTAGCTGTTTCTGTATTACATTTAGTAAAATTTACTCACATAGAATACCAAAGATATTGTCTGATGATTTCTGCGTTCCATTGGGTCACCTTTCTTTGGAATGGACACAAATACAGGTCTCTTCCAATCAGTCGGCCAGATAGTTGTCTTCCAAATTTCTTGACATAGATGAGTAAGTGCCTCCAGTGCCACCTCACTTTCTTGAAAGATTTCAATTTGTATTCCATCAATTCCTGGTGCCTTGTTCTTTGCCAATTCCTTCAATGAACCTTGGACTTCCACCTTCAGTATCATCTACTCTTGATCATAAGCTACTTCTTGAAATGCTTAAACATTAACCATTTCCTTTTGGTACAGATGCTCTCTGCATAATTCAATAATTTGCCCAGAAAATCCTTCAATAACAAAAGTTTGAGGCTTAAATTTTTTCTTCAGTTCCCCCAGCTTGATAAATGCTGAGTTTGTTCTTCCTTTTTGTTTTCCTGACTCCAGATCTTTGCACATTTTCTTGGAATATGTAACTTTATCTTCTCAAGCTGATCTTTGAAATTTTCTGTTCAGCTCTTGTGCTGCCTCATTTCTTCCATTTGCTTTAGCATCTCTACACTGGAGAACAAGTTTCAGTGTCTCTTTTGACATCCTTCTTTTGTGTCTTCTTAATAACTTTTTGCTTTCTTCATGTATAATATTCTTGATGTCATCCCACAACTCTTCTGGTCTTCAGTCTTTAGTGTTTAATGTATCAAATCTGTCCTTCAGATGATCACTAAGTTCAGGTGGGATATATACAAAGTCATATTTTGGCTCTTGTGGACTTGTTTTCATTTTCTTCAGCTTCAGTTTGAATTGGCCTACGAGTAATTGATGGTCTGTTCCACAGTCTGCTCCTGGCCTTGTTTTCACTGATGATATGGAGCTTTTCCATATTCTGTTTCCACAGATGTAGTCAATTTGATTTCTGTGTATTCCATCTGGTGAGGTCCATGTGTATAGTCCTCTCTTATGCTGTCTAAAGAAGGTATTTGAAATGAACAAATCATTGATTTGAAGAATTCTATCATGCATTCTCCAGCATCATTTCTGTCACCAAGGCCATATTTTCCAACTACTGATCCTTCCTCTTTGTTCCCAACCTTTGCATTCCTATCACCAGTAATGATCAATACATTTTGATTGCATGTTTGATCAATTTCAGATTGAAGAAGTTGGTAAAATTCTTCTATTTCATCCTCATTGGCTTTAGAGATTGGTGTTTAAATTTGAATAATAGTAGTATTAACTGCTCTTCCCTGTAGGCGCATGAATATTATCCTATCACAGACAGCATAGTTAGCTCCTCATGAGTGAGCATCATACATTTAATACAATGTAATACCATAAAAGGTGCTGTTGTTAAATGCTTTTGAGTTGGCCTGACTCACAGCCACCCTGTGTAAGTTTTCTGAGAAACACCTTGTAGGTCTGAAGGAAAATAAATTGAACAAAAATAACCACTTAGAGTTGAAGTAAAGATAGTTAATATATCAAATAAAACAGGATTTTAAAATATTTTCTTGAAGACTTGTACAAAAGTATTGTATTCATTTTTAAAAATTAAGTTGGGGATATTTTGCTTACAAATATGATGGGGTAATTTTTATTAGTCGGTCCCTGGTGTAAGGCACCATAGAATAAGCACTGGACTGCTAACAGCAAGGTTAGCATTTCGAACCCACTAGCTGCTCCTTGGAAAATCTCTGCAAGGTCACTATGAGTAGGAAATGACTTGACAACATTTACCAGCAACAACACTGGCATGAAAAAATATAAAATTGGATAAAATACATGAATGTTTTGTTTCTAGACTTTATATAATAGATGCTGTAAAACTGCAAACTTGGAGGGAAGGGAAAGCCCCTGAAATGAACCCCATAATATCCCCAGTTTTATGCTGGAGGATATCTTTTCTGGTCACAGCCCAGTAAACTGGAAGCCAGAGAGAATACGAAGGCCCTATGGAACTGAGTAGGCAGAAATCAGAGTTTAAGATAGCTGAAGCAGTTACAATCTGAAGCCAGAATACTAAACAGGAAAAGTCATAGAAGAGATGGTGCCTAATGTACTTGGAGGTTTCCTTTGTTGTTGTTGTTAGGTGTCATTGAGTCATTACCAACTCATAGTAACCCTATGCACAACAAAACAAAACAATATCCAGTCCTAAGCCAACCTCACAATTGTTGCTACGCCTGAGCCCATCACTACTGCCACTGTGCCAATCCATCTCGTTGGGGGTCTTCCTGCTTTTCTCCAGCCCTCCACTTTACTAAACATCATATCCTTCTCCAAAACTGGTCCTACTGAAGATATGTCTGAAGTATGAGAGACAAATTTTGACCATCCTGGCTTCCAAGGAGCACTCTGGCTGCACTTCTTCCAACACAGATTTGTTTGCTTTTTTGGCACTTTTAATATTCTCCTCCAACACCATAACTCAAATGCATCAATTCTTCTATGGTCTTCTTCATTCACTGTCCAACTTTTGCATGCATATGAGGTTATTGAAAATACCAGGGATTCGGTCAGGCACACATGAGTCCTCAAACTGACAACTTTGCTCCTAAACACTTTAAAGAGGTCTTGTGCAGCAGATTTGCCTAATGCAATACATCGTTTGGTTTATTGAATGCTGTTTCCATGACTTTTGATGGTTGATCTGAGCAAAATGAAGTCAATAGAAATAAATCTTGTGATTTGCTTGACATTGATGTTAGCAGATAAAGACATTAAAGGAATGTTAGCAGATTAAGGCATTAAAGGAACTATTCTAAATTTGCCCTAAGGATCCAAGGAAAAGATATTCACTGAAGTAAGGGAAAATATGGAATTGATGACTAAACTGAAAGAAGCTCTCAGTGAAAAAAAATATATACTTAAAACCATCAGAGAACTAAATGGAAATTCGGACTGGAGGACTTCACAAACTTGACGATGGATTAAAAAAAAAAAAAAAAAAATTTTATCCAATCTATCTATTAGTAAGAAAAATGTTTAAGCACACTTAATAGAGTAATAAAGATCTGTGTGGATAATGTAAAATTGTCTGTTGTGTTGTTAAGTGCCATCAAGTTAGTTCCTACTCATGGTGTCCCTATATAGGGTTTCTGAGGCTTATAGATCTTTGCAAGAGCAGAAAGCCTCATCTTTCTCCTGAGGTTCAGCTGGTGGACTCCAACTGCAAACCTATGTTTATCAATCTAGTGCTTATCCTACGTATATATAGTCTGGGTCATAGCAGTAAAAGGAATTTCAAATGTACCAAATAAATTTTGAGGGAACAATGAATAAAGTTAATTGGACATATCATAGTCTACAAAGACAATATTCTGCACCTTATTTTGGTGACTAGCAGGTTTTAAAAGTTTGTGAGTGGCCATATAAATGCAACAATTGAGCTCTCTTGTAGGATCAGCACTGGACTCTGAACCATATAGGTCAGCTGTTCAAACCCACCATCTGCTCCTTGGAAACTCTATACAGAGATTCTATGAGTGAGAATTGACTCAACAGCACTTAATAACAACAACAACAAATAAAGCAAAAGATAGCAATGAAAATGAAAAAAAACAAATAACAAAAAAAACACATTGGGACAATTAGTCCAGAAGATTAATGGACCACGTGAACTCTAGCCTCCACAACTCTAATATTAAATGAACTAGATGGTGCCCTGTTACCACTGTAGATACTCAGAAAGTGATCACACTAGGAAGTCCTAGATAGAGTGGGAGAAAAATGTGGAAGAAAACTCAAAATGATTAAAATGACCAGGCATACTGGTTAGGTGAAGACTTATAGACCCCCAAGACTGTGGCTTTGTTGTTGTTGTTGTTACGTGCCGTCGAGTCGGTTCCGACCCATAGCGACCCTATACAGGGTTTCCAAGGGTGTAAATCCTTACAGGAGTAGAAAGCCTCATCTTTCTCCTGCGGAGGCTCAACTTTCAACCCACACTTCTGTTGTTTTTAGTGCTATCAAGTTGGTTCCAACTCATAGAGATCCTGTATAGGGTTTACGAGGAGTGGCTGGTGAGTTTGAATGACCAGCTTTGCAGGTCAAACAACCTCGTGATCTAGTGCTTATCCTACAGCACCAACCAGGACTCCTCAGCCAATAACACTGGGTGATATGCACTTCCTAGAACAACTAACTATATGAAATCAAAGGGCAGCATCTGCCCAGAGTTAAAACTCAGAAGGCAAGGAGTGATAGAAAATAATGATGAATGGAAGTGGTACACATAGAAAAGTAGAAAAGTGCTTCTATGTTATAGAGATTATAATTAGTGTCAAGAATCAAAACATGTATGAATTGTTGAATGGAAAACAATTTGTAAAAAAAACAAAACATTATGGTATCAGAGTGTTGTTGTTAAGAGCTGTCAATTTGGTTACCTCTCATAGCAACCCTATGTAGGGTTTCCAAGGAGTAGCTAAGGTTGAACCACCAACCTTGTAGTTAGCAGTCCATTGCTTATCCTACAGCACCACACTAGAACTCCAGAATACTCCAGGTATTGTTATTGCTAAGGTCTGTCAAATCCTTTCTGACTCATAGTGAACCCACATAGGGTTTCCAAGGAGCCGCTAGTGGGTTTGAACCATCAACTTTGTGGTTAGCAATTCAAAGCTTATTCCATAGTGCCAGAATAAAGGTGGTGGTAGTGGTTATGTGCCGTGGAGTCAGTTCTCACTCATAGCAACTCTGCATAGGGTTTCCTAGTCTGTAAATCTTTACAGGAGCAGAAAGCCTCATCTTTCTCCCCAGAACCACTGGTAGGTTCAAACTGCTGACAGTGAGATTAGCAGCCTGACTCATAAGCACTATGCCACCAGAGATCCTTAGAATAAAGGTAGGCATTTGGAAAAATGGAAAAGAATACAGTCAATAAATGCATCTATACATGTAAGATCAACTCATTTGTACCAAATGATCCAATTTAATTTCATGTAATTTTTGGTTCACTGTCCAGCTCACAGCAATCCTACAACCAAATGTATATTGCCTAGTCTATTATGATCCATGAAATTTTTCTCGACTGACTTTTGGAAGTAGATTGTCAGTCCTTTTTTCCTAGTTCATCTTAGTTTGGAAGTTCTGCTGAAACCTGGCCAATATCATCGTAGCATGTGAGCCTCCACTGACAGATGGGTGGTAGCTTTGCATGAGGTGAATTTGCTGGAAATCAAGTCCAGTCTCTCACATGGAAGGCAAGACTTTTACCCCTGACCCACTAGTGTGTCTCTTAATAAAAGTAAGATGTTCCTATTTGAGCTATGACAGTCATCATTTTCTAAGCAGCAACAGCTAGGGTTGGAAGGCATCAGGGCATTTCTCATCAATCAACAGATTCTGCCAAAACAACAGATATAAATGGCAAATGGTCATAGATAAGTGGGCAAAGCTGAGATTAGTATATAATTGCCCAGTTTCATCCTTGATTTAATCCACTGAGGCATGATGTCCCCATATTAAATTTAAAGTAACACATTAAAGCTCCTCTAATTGACTTGTAGATAATTGGCAGCTAAAGTGGAATTAATATATTAAAAGTGCACATATGGGAAAATGACCCCAGAAAGAGAAGGAAATTCAATTTTTTGATCAAGTAGATTTAGGTTTCACTTATATACATCCTTGTTTGATGATAGAACATTTTGAGGATGGAAGAAAATAATGATTCCATTAATTAAATCTAACATGCTTCAGTTTTGAGTGAAGGATTCTTAACAAAAAATGGATTTTTGGTTTATACAATAAATAAGTGTAAATAGAACATATTCTTTTTGTCAAATAGGTTATCTCTAATCTAAGTTATTTTTACTTGCAGAAGCTCATTTTAGTGGAATCATTTCTTAATGAGATTTAGCTTCATTTGAGAAAGAAAAAATAAATAACTACATCAATGGCTCATTTATTCCTTCTCATTTGAATGCTACACAAAGTAGTATTGTCTTCAAAGAGATTTCTTTTTAAAATGTTGTTTATGCACTAAGTTATCGATGCTAACATTTCTAGTCATTATTACCATAAAGTTAAATATCACTAAAATCCATTCATTTCTATTTGACTCAAGAATGTGGTCAAGGTTGGGAGGCCCCACAATGAACATGTTACATGCAATTTTATTTTGTCACATTAATGTTCATTAGTATGTCAATATCTTAAATGCCTTTCTTCCCAAAGTACTAAAAGGCAGAAAGACAATCTTGCTTTCAGTGTTATTGTTGTTAGGTGCATTTGAGTCAGTGCTTACTCAGAGTGAACTTAGGCACGACAAAAGGAAACACTGCTCAGTTTTGTGCCAGCCTCACAATCATTGTTATACTTGAGCGCATTGCTGTTGCCACTTTGCCAATTCATTTCATTGGGGGTCTCACTCTTTTTCTCCCACTCTCCATGACCAAGCATAATGTCCTTCTTCTGGGCTGGTCTCCCCTGATAATATGTCTGAAATAGCAAAGATAAAGTCTGGCCATCATGACTTTTAAGGAGAATTCTAGTTATACTTCCTCCAGCATAGATTTGTTTGTCCTTCTGACAGTCAATGGTACTTTTAATATTCTTCTCCAACACCATAACTCAAATGCATCAGTTTTATCCTATTTTTTTTTTCTTATTCATTGTTCAGCTTTCAAATGAATATGTTGTTGTTCTGTGCCGTGGAGTCGGTTCCGACTCACAGCGACCCTGCACAGGGTTTCCGAGGCTGTTAATCTTTACGGGAGCAGAATGCCTCATCTTTCTCCGGTGGAGCAGCTGGTAGTTTCGAACTGCTGAACTTGCAGTTCGTAGCCTGATTCGTAACCACTACGCTACTAGAGATCCCTTTGGTCTACTACTGAAATAAAATTAAATGAAATTTTGGTAATTAAATATTCCATTGAATTGGCGTTATTGTTGTTGTTGCTGTGAAGTGCCATCATCTCAGTTCCACTTCATAACGGCACTATATAAGGTTTCTGAACAGCAGGTGGTAAGTATGAACCACCGCCCTTGTGGATCAAGCCAACCTTTGGGTTCAGTGCTTATCCTACAGCGCCACATCAGAAATAGCCAATTTGGACATTGTAACATTTACCATGAAAGATTGAGGTGGTTGCTTTAGTCTGGACTGTCTATGTGAAGTGTTTATACACAGTCGTTTCATGAAACTATCCCCATTCCTCCAATCGCTCATACCCTCTCAACCTGGAAGAATTCCTTGCTCTATTTATACTATTTAACCAAACATGTAAGCAAAAAATTTTTCATTGTTTTGAGTAATTTAATTTTGTAAGGATCGTACTGGATTCAAAAGTTCCCATTATTTTGCTTTATAAAGGGGCAACAAACCATGGAAGAATTGGGAGGTAATTACAACACTTAGGTTGTTCATTGTATTGAAAATCATTTGTTGGAATCAAGACACCTTTGAACTGTGTATCCTGAGCCTACTTCTCCATCTTAGTTATCACTTAAAAGGAATGAGTGATCAAGCACTAAAAGTAGTAATAATGACCCTCAGGAAAATAAAGAGTCAATTAGTAGAGTCACAGGATTTCAAATTTCAAATAATATAAATATTCATTGGCAAATTAATGAGTGCATAATACAATAGATTTTCTATATGCACAACCAAATTATATTGGCCTATTAATCCTTGGGTATTTTCTAATTAGAAGGAACCTATTTTAAGTGCTTGCCTAAGAAACCACAATTTTCTTCTATATTTCAGAAAAAAATTCTGTCCCAAGCTCAGTTTTTAAAATGACAAACTACCAGAATCTGGAATCCATTCTTTGCCATGGCAATAAAAATCAACAACTGAGATACTGAAGGGTTCTTCTCTACTGTGAAGACAATTCATTCAGTTGTCAATCTTTATAACTATCTTGTTCTTCTCTCTAATTGATCCCTGGTTCTGGCAGCCTGGAAATATGGGGTCATGCCATGGTTTATTGCTACAGTAGGCCTACTTCCTACCCTCAGAGTTCAAGGATTAAAGAAGTAAACACTTTTATATATACAATCCTGCATCATCAGTGTTTTACAGATAGATATGTGAACAGATATACAGGTTGAATGGGTCTGGGAGGATGAATTAAAGGATACCCACAGATATATATAAAGGTTGTTGTTGTTGTTATGTGCCATCGAGTTGGTTCTGACCCATAGCGACCCTGTATAGGGTTTCCGAGGGTGTAAATCTTTACGGGAGTAGACAGCCTCATCTTTCTCCCATGGAGCAGCTGGTAGTTTCGAACCGCTGACCTTAAGGTTCACAGCCCGATTCGTAACCACTACGCTACCAGAGCTCCAGAGAATATATGTATATGTGTTTTCACCTTTACTGCAAACATCCAGGAATGAGGTAGAAATTAGGAAAATGTATTAGACATTAGTAAACCCCTTGAGGGAAGAGTTGCTGGACTTGTGGGCTCAGGACCACAGTCTCAGGGGACACCACAGTCAATTGGCATATTATAGCCCACAAAAGCAATGTACTATGTCCTACTTTGGTTAATAGAAAATTCATAAGTGTTCAAGTTATTGGTCTTTCCTGAGGATGAAAGAAGAGGGGAGAAAATAGAAGATGCTTGGAAACAGTAAGTCCAATGGACTAATGGAATATGTGAGCATCAGTCTCCATGACCCTGATCAGAATAACTAGATGATGTCAAGATACCACTACCAAAAGCTCTAGAGGGAAAAGTCCTGGATAATGGGGGAAAATGTGAAACAAAACTCAAAATTATAAAGAAAGACCAGGTTTACTGATCAGAAAGAGACCAAAGGAACTTGACACTGTGGCCCTGATCACAACCATTCATGTCTAGAAATGAACTCACCCTCAGGGCTCAATTTTCAGCCAAGGTATGTAGGAGGACAACAACAATTCAAAATGGTTGATTCACCTAAATCAACATTTACCTAATAACAAAATTCTTAAGTTGGTAAAGAAGGAATAATGGAAGTTAGAACCATAGGGAGGAAGTGGGATAAGTGATATTACATTGAGGGGACAGCAATCATTGAACCATACAGAAAGTACCAAGAGACGATAGAAGAAATACACATTGGCAGATGTTCAACCATTTCAAGAGGTAATATACGATCAAGAACTGAAGGAAGGAGTTAAAGCAGCAGTGAAGGCATTAGTGAAAAACAAAGCTCCAGGAAGTTATGGAAAACCAACTAGAATCAAATGAAATTAAATGAAGTATATAATTTAATTACAACAAACTGATGCAGAGCAAGAGATATTCACTAGTCTATAATAAAAAAATTGAGAGATAGGTACCTGGCCAACAGACTGGAAAAGGTCCATATTTGTATCTATTTAAAAGAAAGGTGACCCAATAAAATGTGGCAATGACTAAACAATATCATTAATATCACATACAGGTAACATTTTTCTGAAAACAATTCAAAATAGTTGTAGCAGCACATTGACACAGAGCTACCAGAAATTGAAACTGGATTCAGAATAGGATGTGAATAAATGGTTATAATTGCTAACATCAGATGGATCTTGACTGAAAGAAGAACTATCATAAATATGTTTCATTGACTATGCAAAGGCATTCAACTGTGTGGGTCATCACAAACTATGGATAACTTTGAGAAGAATGGGATTCCATAACATTTAATTTTGCTCATGCAGAGCCCACACATAGAAAAAGAGGCAGTCAGATATTGCACAGTTTATAATTAGGAAAGGTGTGCATCAGGTATCTTTTCACAATAAGGAAATAATCCCAGAAGATGAAAAATATGAAGAAGGGTACATCAACAGAATTAAAGGAAGGCTCGTTAACAACATGTAATATGCAGACAACACAACCTTGCTATTGCAGACAACAATAGACAACAATCATGCAATATGCAGACAACACAACAACGTCAAGTACTTAGTGATGAATTATAGCCTTCAGTATGTATTATACCTCAATGTAACAATTTTAAAAAAGGAAACTCTCACACCCAGACCAATAAATAACACCATGATATGGGAGAAGATATTGAAGTTGTCAAGGATTCCATTTTACTTGAATATGCAATAAATGTGCTGGTTAAGAGTTGGGGTACTAACTTCAAATTCAGCAGTTTGAAATTACCAGCTGTTCCATGGAATTAAGATGAGGCATTCTGCTCCTGTAAATATTTACAGCCTCAGAAACCCTATACGGGGTTGTCATGAGTCATAACCGACTCCATGGCATATAACCAATCAACCAAGCATACAATAAATGCAGATAGAATCAGCAGTCAAGAAATCAGACGCATTGCATTGGTCAAATATACTGTGAAAGACCCTTGTCAAGTATTATAAACTAGAGTCTTAGTGTGGCACTATAGGAAAAACTTGACGGTAAGGTTGGTGTGAACCAAAAGGTCAGGGTTCAAATGCACCAGCCATTCCTCAGAAACCCTATACAAGATCACAATGAGTCATAACTGCCAAGCTAGCATTTAACAACAAAAACAACAACAAAGTGCTGCAAAGCAAGTATGTCACTTTGACGGCTAAAGTGTACCTGATCTAAGCCAAGGTGTTTTCATTATCTCATATGCATGTTAAAACTGGACAATGATTAAGGAGGACCAAATAATTCATTTATTTGAAGTGTGGTGCAGGTAAAGAATATTTAAAGTACTGTGGTCAGTCAAAAGAATAAACAAATCTGTCTTAGAAGAAGTACAACCAGATACTCCTTAGAATTGAAGATGGTGAGAATTGTAAAACACCTAACAACAACAACATGTTAGCATATATCTGTGATCTTATTCATTAACACCTTGAACATGGCAAGAAGATGAATTGTTTTTGTAATATGCAAGAATTTCTAAGTAAGCATATTACTTGTCAAATGCTGTAATAAGACTGGTTCGAAGATTTCTGCTGTGAATATTTTTATACAAGGCTAAACAAGAAAATATCCTACCCAGAGAAGCAGTGAGGCCTGAGATAGAGGCAGAGAAGATGACGTCAAGAGATGGTGTGGCTGTGGACTTGGGATCCATCAAGGGAAAAGGGCTGAGGACTGTGGTGGTGGTGGGGGGGGGGCATGCAGTCTTACAGGGTTCACCCTTTGGTTGAGTGAGGATGCATGGACGGGATGGTAACCATGCCAATGAAACGATAGATGATAGAATGAATGTAAAACTAATGTTCTCCCATGTAGACTACCACACAATTCACAATAAAACATTTATAAAAAAAAAAAAGAAAGAAATATTGCTACAAAATCATAGAAACCTTTGTTGTTGCTGTTGTTAAGTTCCATCAATTTGTTTCGGTCCTACAGCAAACCTATGCACAGAAGGAAGAGTCGGTCCTGCATCATCCTCGTAATCATTTTTATATTTGAGCCTATCATTAAGAATCAGTTTGAAACTACCAGCTGTTCTGAGGGAGAAAAATGAGGTTTTCTGCTCCCGTAAAGATTTACAGCCTCAGAAACTCTATACAGGGTCCCAATGATTCAGAACCGACTCCACAGCACAAAACCACCACCACCAGCAGCCTATCATTACACCACTATGTCAATCCATTTCACAAAGGGTCTTCCTCTTTTTCACTGACTCTCTACCAAGGATGTCCCTAAGGATTTGTCCCTCGTGACAACATGTCCACAAACTCACTTATAAGAAACATCTTGACTGTATGTCTTCCAACACATATTTCTTCATTCTTCTGGCAGCCCATGGCAAATTTAACATTCTTCGCCAATACCATAATTCAAAGGTACCAATTGTTCTTACCTCTTCTTTATTCTTTGTCCAGCTTTCACATGCATATGAGGCAATTGAAAAATGTTTTTATTAAAAATATAAAAATGGGAAGTTATAATTTCTCAACATATCCTCCATTTAGGTCCATATATTTTTGAAGGTGGAGTTTTTATTTCTCTAATCCTGTAGGATAAGCACTGGATTGGCTAACCACAAGGTCAGCAGTTTAAACCTACTAGCTGCTCCTCAGAAACCCTAAACAAGGTCGCTATGAGTCAGAACTGACAACAGCACTTAGCAACAGCAACAATCCTTCTCAGAAGAATTCTGTGCTCTTACATATAGAGCATATCTAAATGGAAGATTTGACACATGAAGGGGACTCAAATTGTATTCTTTTAAATGTTCTTTGCGTTTAGGAACCAAAATAAGGCATCTGAAAGGGAAACATAAGTGCTGTAGGGGATGCAATAAGGTTTTCAAAACAAATTCTTATAGAACAATCCTAACTATCCTCAAAGAAAGAACAAGTGCAACGTCATAATGGATAATTTTTCTCAATAATTCAATTCTAGGTTTTCTTAAAATTTATTCATAATCCACAAACCATGGCTTTTCTTACAGTACTTGTGAATAGCAGACTCATTCAGCACTTACAGATTTCTGAGATCAGGTTCTTGTCAAGTTACTAATGTGGAACTGCAGTGTGGGCCTGGTATAGACAAAGGCTACATATGTGAAATGTATTGAAATAAATTTATTCTATCTCTCTGTAAGGTGTGTTAGTCACTCTGACCTCAATTTTCAGTTGTGGAGGGTCTCATTTCATCTCCATACAGTTTTAAGTCAAATTAATAAAGTGTCATATCTCTAGGGGAAAAACAGTTTTACAGTAGAAACAGATGGAATGATTTATACTTTGAGAAGAAATAGCATGTGAAAAAAAATGTTATTCTGAAAACATAATGTGTTACCTTTATCATATGCAGTATCAACATACAATATTTAAAAAGACTTCTCCCTTCTTTTCAACATTAAAAAAATTAATAAACCCAGATCAACTAAAACAACACCAAAAACTTCTCTATAATAAGCCCCAGTGATTGTACTACATCTTTCAAGAAAACCTATTAAGATGACACCTTTGTAATTCCCCCAAATAGTCACCATAACCTTCTGAATTGAACTTTATGCCTTAAATTTAACTGACCCAGTGTATCCCTTTGGAAAGCCCCACTATTTTGATTGGAACTTTTGTTATTTTGAAGGCACCCTAATGATACTAAGGCAACTGTATTACTATGAGACACCTTCTGCAGCCATCCACTGATTGCAGAGACATGTCTCAACATGTTTTGTTTAGAATAAATCTGTACACGTAAGAACTAGAAATCTATTAGTAATACTTTTTTACTTACATCTTTATTTCTGAATCCCCATGCATAGGACTTATTTCAGATATCTCTCTGTGATGGTTGTTAGCCATTTCAAGAGGTAGCATATGATCAAGAACCAATGATACTGAGTGCACTGAAGGCATTGGTAAAGAAAAAGACTCCAGAAATTGATGGAATACAAATTGAAATCTTTCAACCAACTAATGTGACACTGGAGGCACTCACTCATCTATGCCAAGAAATTTGGAAGACAGCTGCCTGGATAACTAATTAGAAGAGATCCATATTTTTGGCCATTCCAAAGAGAGGTAATCAATGAAATGCAAAAATGATTGGACAATATCATTAATATCCCATGCAAATAAAATTTTTCTAAAGATAATTTAAAAACAGAGACAGCAGAATATTAACAGGGAGCTGACAGTCAGGCCAGATTTAGAAGAGGACATGAAACTCGGGATATCATTGCTTACTTCCGATGGATCTTGACTGAAAGCAGAGAATACCAGGAAGATGTTTACATGTGCTTTATTGATCATGACAAGCTATAAACAACATTGTGAAGAATGAATATTCCAGAACACTTAATTGTGTTCATGAAGAACATGTATATAGAACAAGAGGTAATTGTTCGAACAGAACACTAAATGGTTTAACATTATGAAAGGTATGTGCCAGACCATTCTTATTCAATCTATATACTAAGCAAATAACCTGAGAAACTGGATTATGTGAAGAAGAACGTGGCATCATGATTGGAAGAAGACTCATTAACAACCTACGACACACATGTGATACAACTTTGCTTGCTGAAAACAAAGAGGACTTAGAATACTTACTGATGAAGATCAAAGACCACAGCCTTTGGTGTGTATTGGACCTCAATCTAAAGAAAACGAAAATTCTTACCACTGGGTCAATAAATAACATCCAGATAAATGGAGAATTTACTGAAGTTGTCAAAGATTTCATTTTGCCTGGCTCAATCATCAAAACTCATGAAGGCAGTATTCAAGAAATCAAATGACGTATTGCATTAGGCAAACCTACTACACAAGATCTCTTTAAAGTGTTCAAAAGCAAAGGTATCAATTTGAGAACTAAGGTGTACCTGACTCAAGCCATGGTATTTTCAATAACCTCATATGCATGTGAAAGTTGGACAATGAATAAAGATGACTGTAGAAGAATTGATGCATTTGAGTTATGGTGCTGGAGGAGAATATTCAAAGTACCATGGCCTCACAAAAGAGCACACAAATCTGTGTTGGAAGAAGTACAGTCAGAATGTTCCTTAGAAATTAGGATGGCCAGACTTCTTCTTCTCATATTTCAGACATATTATCAGGAGGGACCAGTCTGGAAGAAGGGTATGCTGCTTGGTAAAGTGGAGGGTCAGCAAAAGAGGAAGACCCCCCCCTAGTGAGATGGCCTGGTACAGTGACTGCAGCAATGGGCTCAAGTTTATAAAAAATTTTGAGGTTGACATAAAACCAGGCTGTGTTTTGTTTTGTTTTGTTGTGCATAAAGTTGCTCTGAGTTGATACCGACTGGACAGTACCTAACAACAACAATTGTGATGGTTAATCTCATGTGTCAACCTGGCTAGATGATAATGATCAGTTGATTAGTCAAGCAACAGTTTTGATATTGCTATGAAGGCACTTACATAGAATTTACATTTAGTTAATTCTAAGTAAAAGAGATTACCTGTGATAATTTGAATAGGCCTTATCCAATTATTTGCAGGATTTAAGCATAATACTGAGTTTTCTGAGAAGATAAACATTCTGACTTAAGACTGCAATACAGAAATCCTGCTAGTGGTTGCAGCATGCCTGCCCTACAGATTTTGGACTGGCTAACCCCTATAATCATGTGAACTCATTCCTGAAAAGAATTATTTCTCTTTGTCTCTGTCTTTCTAACTTTTGCTCTCTCCATGAATCTCTTGTTGGTTCTGTTTGTCTTGAGAACCCTAATACAGTCTTCAAAAGGACTTTGAACTCTCTAGGTAATTCCTTTTCCATAGATATAATTATGCATATTCTCAAAAATAACTATGACCTTGGTAATCTGTTTCAAAAGTTTGAAATTGGATTTATACTTTATTCTAAAGTAGGGTATATGTTTCAATACAGGAGGCAAATATTCTTTTTCAAAATAGCCATGTCTGGTTTTCAAATAGCATTTACAAAATCATTGAGACAGGTCGGATTGAAAGAGAATGCTATCATATTAGCAGAGTTTCTGACTGATAGACAGCCACATTCTGTACATTTATGCTTGAAATGTTCAATTCTTGAACCAACATGTTTCTATTTCAATATACCATAGCATGAGGCAGTGCTAAATTGATATGGCTGTATGTTAATGCTCACAGATTTACTGAGGCATCATATTACAGGAGTGATTGGGTTCTGTATTCATAATGCTATGGTGTCAGCAATGTTGATGTTGACTCAGAAGCCACTCAAATAACCATTGCACATGGCATTTGTAATTTATCAAGATATTTCTCATAAGAGCAATATTGAAGAAAATATCTCTTCTGTAGGTGTCACAGGACACCCCCAACTGTCAGTGAAACAGATTAGGCAGAATTTAAAGGCAGTCTTGAAAAACAAAGGGATTAAGCACTAGGAATTATGAGATCATTTACAAATGATTGTTTCAAAGTTCTTGTGCATGCATTTTTTACTGCAATTTTAGGCTATGTTTAGGTTATGGAGACATAATTTCTGTGTATGCTCTGTGTATATTGTTGGGCTTCATAAAGGCTTATTTTAGGCATTTGCATTAGGAATTTGGTTTTGAAATAAAGCCCATCCCAAATTAGTCTGATGCTATTTATTAAAATAAAATTCATGCCCAAACCTACAAATGGCTCTGAAGGTAATTTACCAAAATCAAGCACTGGAATCTTATAATATTTTAAAACCAAGCTGACAACAAATTTTAAAGGAAAAGACAATAATCTAGTATAGATCAAACTTTAATGCATTTACTTAGTCTACCATCATTCAAGTCACTCTAGTAGTACAGTGTATAAGTGCTTGGCTGGTACCCAAAAGATTAGTGATTCAAACCTAAAAACTGCTCTGCAGGAAAAAGACATGACAATCTGCTTTTGTTAATATTTACAACCTTGGAAACACTGTTGGGCATTTCTACTCTTTCCCTATAGGATATTATTTCAAAAGCTTTGTCAAATGTTTCCTAAATTCCCTTGTAGAAAAACACATTAAAAAACTTCTTTAGAATATGTCTGCTGAAACATGTATTTCAGTTGAGCATACTTACATTTGTACTTCACTTTCAAAATATCATTACATTTTATAATATAAATATAATTTTAGTAATCAAAATATCTCTGTGACATTTGAGTAAGTGGAAAACAGCATGCCTGTTGAGTAATTGCAAAAACAAGATAAATAATTTTTATGGTCACTCAAATGAAAGACAGTATAAATATATTAACAGAATTCATGACCAAAATGACTGCATTTCCTAGAACAAATCTCTGAATTTACTTGATATGTCTTTTCTATCCAAAGTTTTCTTAATTCCCACCAAAAGTTTGGGTTACCATGCTAATAGGGTGTATAGGACTCTAATGCTGGGATTCGTTTTGCCATCTTGCTTGGTTTAACATAAACCACCTTAGAAGCAAAAACAGGCAATCCCAGAACTATAAAGAAAGAAGAGCATGGACAGAGCATAAGATCACTTCTTGGAAAAGCAGGGACTGTGGCATGGAGAGACAGAGCTGCTGCAGGATTTCTGGCCCTACTGGAGTAAAGCTAAGTGCCTATAGGCAAGAAGCTGGCTTGCAAAATGTGCATTTTGAACATTTACAGACTGTGTAAAGGAGCTTTGTAACACTTATTACAGCAGGCCAGAGGCAAAAGGGCCACATGACTGAGAGGCCAAGGACAAGAGCAAGGCGTGGCTGCAGTACAGTAAAGAAGAGGCTTTCCTGTAGGAGATCGCAAGTACTGAGATGCTGAGGACTGGT
>NW_006408638.1:8286620-8287981 GCF_000296735.1 Chrysochloris asiatica | reverse complement strand
CCTGTAGAAATAAAAATGTTAGATTGCTAAGAAAATTGTGTTGTACCTAGAAAATATCTTAAAGGTTGTTCCTGTGAATCATTGTGTCCTGTCCTTGAATTTCTCCTTGAAAGAAGTTAATAAAAGACTGGGGTAGAGATAGTTCTGCGTGCATTCTTGGCAGCAGATCTATCTGCCTGTCAGCTTGTATCCACTCTGGTCTCCGAGTGTTTCTTTTCTCTCTTGCCTCTCCAGACATCCCACCTAGAGTTAGTTCTGTGTGCAATGTCTGCCACCGAGCAGTCTGTCTGGCAGCTTGCATCAAACCTGTGTGTCTGTCTTCTTTGTGTCTGTTTTCTCTGTCTTCTTTGTGTCTGTTTTCTCTCTCTCTCTCTCTGAATCATTGCCAGACACCCCACCTTCGTGTACTTATCCCCTTGTTGAGGCCAGATCCTGACACTTTCCTAAGTGGATGACTGCTACATTCTAAGTTGTTTCTGGACCTGAACTATATCCTGTGTGCTTCCTTAGTGAACCCCATAATCATGAGGATTATCTGTGAGTTCTGTGTAGCTATTGTAACAGGGTGTCAATCCCAGATGTAAAGTTGAAAGTGCTGTGGAAAAGAAGGTTGGCATTAGTAATGGGTAAAGAAGATTTCAGGTCAGAGGCATGTCTGATCTCTGATTCATAGGAATTGGCTTGGGCTGATTTTGATTTTGCTTCTCCTTTCCCTTATGAAACCAGTACAAGTCAGATATGACCTCCATACCATTTTTGCAGAATCCCATATTCCTTCTGATTTTTCCTTTCACAGGCTGTGAGTGAATAAAAAATCTACTATTCCACAACATTTTAAAGCTTACACAACACATACTATTATGTATAGTCCACACAGTTCTGTGAAGGTGGGTATCTTCTTCTATTTGCTTATGAGGAAAATGGAATGAGTAAAAAGACAATTTAACTTTCCCAATTATCACATAGATTTAACTGACAAAGGTGGAACAATCAAGTAAAATAGATACAGCATTGAAAACAATTCAAACCTGCAAAATGAGGTCCAAATGATCAATAATAAAATATTAGAAATGACAAGACACTGAAAGGGCAAAGAGTAGAATTGAAGAGATGGAAGCCAAAAGTATTGAGTTGGAAGACAAATATCTCAATACTGCTAAGAAAGAAGTTGTTATTGTTGTAAGGTGCCATTGAGTCAGCACCGATTCATAGTGATCTTATGCACAGAAGAATGAAACAATGTCCGATCCTGGACCAATCTCACTATTGTTGCCACACTTGAGTACATTTATGCTGCCGCCTGGCTAATCCATCTCGTTTGGGGTCTTCCTCTTTTTATCTGACCCTCCAAAGAAAGAAGA
>NW_006408638.1:8282164-8285395 GCF_000296735.1 Chrysochloris asiatica | reverse complement strand
ACCAAGTTAATTGCAATAAAAAACAAGCAGGAGTGGCAATACTAATCTCTTATAAAATAAACCTTAAGGCAAAAACCAGTATAATAGATAAAGATGGACATTATCTCATGATTAAAGGTCAACTGATAAGATGACATAATCATAATAAAGATCTATGATCCCAATCAAACAGCACCAAAATATGTAAAGCAAACTCTAATAGATTTGAATAAAGAAATAGACAAATCTATAATAATAGTAGGAGATTTTAATACACAATTTTAGAAAAAGAACAACCAGAAAGAAATTTGACAAAGACACATAGGAACTAAATAACACAATCAGACAACTTGAACTCATAGATGAGTACAGAACATTCAATCCAACAACAGCACAATATACACTATTTTTCAGTGCACATGGAATATTCTTTAGAATAGACCATGTCTCAGGTCACAAACAAGCCTCCATAAATTTACAAACATCAGAATGCTACAAAAAAACTTCTCAAACCAAAAAGCCATAAAATTAGAAATCAACAATAAGAAGACAAAAGAAATAAAGTCAAATACATGGAAACTGAATAACATCCTGCTTAAAAGTTATTGTGTAGTAGAAGAAATAAAACATAAATTCACAAAGTTCCTAGAAACAAATGAGAACAAAAACACAACATACTAAAATCTTTGGGACATGACAAAAGCAGTGGTGAGAGGACAAATTATTGCAATAAATGCATATATCCCAAATGAAGAAAGAACCAAAATCAAAATATTAATACAACATTGCTAACAACTAAAAACTGAACAGCAAAGTAAATCTAAAGTCAACAGAAGAAAAGAAATAATGAAGATTAGAGCAGAAATAAATGAGTGAGAAAATAGAAAAAATCAACAGGACCAGAAGCTGGTTTTGGAAAGAATTAATAAACTTGACAAACCACTACCAAACCTAACTAAGAAAATAGAGAGAAGATACAAATAACATGTATAAAAACAAATGGGTGATGTCACAGCAGAACGAGCAGAAATTAAAAGGACAATAACAGAATGTTATGAAAAGTTGTATTCCAACAAATTTGATAATCTAGAGGAGATAGATACTTTAGAAAAGCACGACCTACCTAAACTTACACAGCATTAAGTAGAAAACTTGAACAGACCTATAACAAAGGAAGAAATTAACCAGGTCATAAAACATTCCCAACCAAAAGAAGTCCATGTCCAAATGGCTTCACTCTTGAGTTTTATCAAATATTTGGGGGAAAGCTGTCACCAATTCTGCTTAAATTATTCCAGTATATAGAAGAGGATGGAAAACTTCTTAATACAGTCGATGAAGCAAGAAAAATCCTCATATGCAAACCAGGTAAGAACATCAGCAAGAAATAATATTATAGACTGATATCCTTCATGAACATAGATGCAAAAATTCTCCACAAAATCTGAGCCAACAGAATTCAACAACACATCAAAAATAAAATACATCATGACTACGTGGGATTCATATCAGGAATGGAAGGATGATTTAACATTAGAAAAACAATCAATGTTATCCACCATATAAATAAGAAAAAGGAAAAGAACCACATGATCATATAGACTGATGCAGAAAAGGCATTTGACAAAATCCAACATCCATTTCTGATAAGAACACTCAACAAAGTAGGAATTGAAGAGAAATTCCTCAACATAATTAAGAGCATATATACAAAACCAACAGCTAATGTAACTCTCAATGGAGAGAAGCTGAAAGCCTTCCCTTTGTGAACAGGAACAATACAAGGTTTCCCTTTCTCACCACTCCTATTTAATACTGTTTTAGAAGTTTTGTTGTTGTTGTTGATAGTTGCCATCGAATCGGTACCGACTCATAGTGACCTTATGCACAGCAGAATGAAACACTGCCCAATCCTGGGCGAACCTCACTACTATTGCCATGCTTGAGTCCATTGATGCTGCCAGTTGGCCAAGCCATCTCGCTGGGGGTCTTTCTCTTTTCTCTGATCCTCCACCTTACCAAGCATGATATCCTTCTCCAGCGACTGGTCCCTCCTGACAATATGTTCAAAGTATGAGAGACGAAGTCTGGCCACCTTGGACTCCAAGCAGCACTCTGGCTGCACTTCTTCTAAAATGGATCTATTGGTTCTTTTGGCAGCCCATGGCATTTTCAAAATTCTCCTCGAAAACCATAACTCAAATGCATCAATTATTCTATGGTCTTCCTTATTCACTGTCCAGTTTCTGCATGCATATGTTGTTATTTAAAATACCATGACTTGGGTCAGGCGCACCTTAGTCCTCAAGCTGACATCTCTGCTCTTCAATACTTTAAAAAGTTCTTGTGCAGCAAATTTGCCTAATGCAATGTGTCATTTGATTTCTTGACTTCTGCTTCCATGAGTGTTGATAGTTGATCCAATAAGAATGAAATCCTTGACAACTTTAATCTTTTCTCCATTGATAAGAATGCTGTTTGTTGGTCCAGAGGTGAGGATTTTTGTTTTCTTTACATTGAAATGTAATCCATACCAAAGGCTGTGCTCCTTGACCTTCATCAGTAAATGTTTTAAGTTTTGTTCACTTTCAGCAAGTAAGGTTGTATCATCTGTATATCACAGGTTGTTAATGAGTCTTCCTCTAATATTGACGCCACATTTTTCTTCATATAATCATATAATTCAGCTTCTCAGATTATATGCTCAGCATACAGGTTTATGGTGAGAGAAACAACCTTGTGCCACACTTTTCTTAATTTTAAACCATTCAGTGTTCCCATGTTCTATTCGAACAACTGCCTCTTGGTCGATATACAGATTCCTCATGAGCACAATTAAGTGTTCCGGAATACTCATACTTCACAATGTTGTCCATAGCTTGTCATGATCTACACAATCGAAAACCTTTGCCTAGTCAATAAAGCACAGGTAAACATCTCTCTGATATCCATCGGACATCAGTAATTATATCCGTCAATCCATGACCTCTTCTGAATCTGGCTTAAACCTCTGGAAGTTCTCTGTCAATGTGTGCTTTCAGTCATTTCTGTATTACCTTTAGTAAAACTTTACTCACATGGAATATCAAAGAGATTGTCCGTTGATTTCCACATTCAGTTGGGTCACCTCTCTTTGGAATGGCATACTTCCAATCAGTTGGCCAGATAGTTGTCTTCCAAATTTGTTGGCATATATCAGTGAATGCCTCCAATGCCACCTCACTTTCTTGAAAGATTTCTATTTTTATTCCA
>NW_006408638.1:8277160-8280983 GCF_000296735.1 Chrysochloris asiatica | reverse complement strand
TCTCACTAATGCCTAAGATATCGATGTTTATGTGTTCCATTTCATTTTTGACAACTTCCACTTTTCCCAGAGTCATTCTTTATATATTCCATTTTCCAATTTTCAATGGATGTTTACAGCTGTTTCTCTTCATTTTGAGTTGTGGCCCATCAGCAAATTAAGGTCCCACAGGCTTTTCTTTCATGGGCTTTACGCCATTCGCATCATCATAGTCAACTCTACTCTGAGGAGGCAGCTCTTCCCTAGTCGCATTTTGAGTGCCTGCTAACCTGAGGGGCTCATTTTCCAGCACTCTGTCTGACAGTGTTTCTCTGTCATTCATAAGGTTTTCAGTAACTAAATATGCAGAAGTGGTTCATCACACCTTTTTCCAAGTCTGTCTTCATCTGTAAGTTCATCTGAAACCTGTCCACCATGGGTGACCCTGGTATTTAAAATACAGGTGGCATAGCTGTCAGAATCACAGCAACTCAGAAACCACCACAGTATAAAAAACTGACAGACAAGTGGTGGTTAGAAGTCTTAGCCAGAGTTATAATGCAAGATAGGGAGATCAAAGGCATCCAAATTGGCAAAGAGGATGTAATACTCTCCCTATTTGCAGATGATATGATCCTATGCATAGAAAACCCCAAAGACTCTGCTAAAAACCTATTTCAGTTCATTGGAAGATTCATTAAAGTGGCAAGATACAAAATCAACATACAAAAATTACTTGGATTCCTATATACTAATAATGACAGCACTGAAAAGGAAATAAGGAAAGCGATACCATTTACAATAGCTGCACAAAGAATGAAATATTTAGTAATAAGTGTAACCAGAGAAACAAAGGACCTATATAAAGAAAACTACAAAGCACTACAACTAGAAACCAAAAAAGACTTGCAAAAATGAAAGAATATACCATGTGCCTGGACAGGGAGACTTAACATTGTGAATGTGACAATACTATCCAAAGCAATTCACACAGATTATGTAATCCCAATTCAGATTCTATTAACATTCTTTAGAGAGATGGAAAAAACGATTACTAACTTTATCTGAAAAGGAAAGAGATACAGGATAAGCAAAGCACTGCTTAAGAAGAAAAACAATGTTGGCAGTCTCTCACACCCTTATTTCAAAATTAACTATACGGCTATAATGGTCAAAACAGCTTGGTACTGGTACAATGAAACATACACTGATCAATGGAACAAATTTGAGAATCCAGAAATTAACCCATCCACATATAGTCAACTGGTCTTTGACAAAGAGCCACAGTACATTGAATGGGGAGGAGATAATCTTTTAAACAGTTTGTGCTGGTGGAACTAGAAATAGATATGCAAAAGATTGAAACAAGACCTTTACCTCATGCCTTATACAAAAACAAACTCAGCATGGATTAAAGACCTAAATGTGAATCCCAGAATTATAAAGGCCATCAATGAAAAAATAAGGACCACATAGACTACCAAACATTGTGAAAATTGCACAAACAAAAGAAGACAAAATAGATGATTTGTTCATTCTAAAAATTAGAAACTTATGCACATCAAAGAATTTCAACAAAAGATTAAAAACGGAGCCCACAGAAAGAATAAAAATTTTGCAATGACATATCAGACAAAGAACTAATTTCTAAAATCTATAGGAAATTACAAAACCTCTACAAGAAAAAGACAAATAGCACCATTAAAAAATGGGCACAGGACATGAACAGACAGAAGCACTTCACCAAGGAAGAGATTCGGGCAGCCAACAAACTTCTGAAGCAATGTTCATGATCAATCATTGACCATTAGAGAGATGCAAATCAAAACCAACAATGAGATATCATCTCATCCATATACAGATTCCTCATGAGCACAATTAAGTTAAAAAAAGAACAACAACAAAACAGAGGAAAATACATGCTGATGAGGATATAGAGAAACTGGAACTCTCCTATATTGCTGTTAGAAATGCAAAATGGTCAAACCACTCTGGAAAACAGTATGGCACTCCCTCAGAAAGTTGGAAATAGAAATACCTTCTTGCTGTTGTTGTTGTTATTGTTAGGTGCCACTGAGTTGGTACCAACTCATTGCGAACTTATGTACAGCAGAAAGAAACACTGCTCAATCCTGGGCCATCCCTCACTACTGTTAGCCATCTCATTGGGGATCTTCCTCTTTTTCTCTGATCCTCCACCTTACCAAACTTGATATCCTTCTCCAGCGACTGGTCTTCCAGACAATATGTCTGAAGTATAAGAGACGAAGTTTGGCCATCTTGGCCTCCAAGGAGCACTCTGGCTGCACTTCTTCCAAAACAGATCTATTGGTTCTTTTGGCAGCCCATGGCACTTTCAATATTTTCCTCCATCACCATAACTCAAATGCATCATTTCTTCTATGGTCTTCCTTATTCACTCTCCAGCTTTCGCATGCATATGAGGTTATTGAAAACACCATGGTTTGGGTCAGGCGCACCTTAGTCCTCAAACTGACATCTTTGCTCTTCAACATTTTAAAAAGGTCTTGTGCAACAGATTTGCCTAATGCAATATGTCGTTTGATTTCTTGACTACTGCTTCTGTGAGTGTTGATAGTTGATCCAAGAAGAATGAAATCCTTGACAACTTCAATATTTTCTCTGTTGATAAAAAATATTGTTTATTGGTCCAGAGGTGAAGATTTTTGTTTTCTTTACATTGATATGTAATCCATACCGAAGGCTGTGTTCTTCGATCTTCATCAGTAAATGTTTTAAGTCCTCTTCACTTTCAGCAAGCAAGTTGTGTCATCTGCATATCACGGATTGTTAATGAGTCTTCCTCCAATATTGACACCACGTTTTTCTTCATATAATCCAGCTTCTCGTATTATTTGCTGAGCATACAGGTTGAATAAGTATGGTGAAAGAATACAATCTTGTGGCATACCTTTCTTAATTTTAAACCATTCAGTGTTCCCATGTTTTGTTTGAACAACTGCCTCTTGGTCCATATACAGATTCCTCATGAACACAATTAAGTGTTCTGGAATATTCATACTTTGCAATGTTATCCATAGCTTGTCATGATCCATACAATCAAAAGCCTTTGCATATTCTCTGCTTTCAGCCAAGATCCATTGGACATCAGCCATGATATCCCTCATTCCATGGCCTCTTCTGGATATGGCAGTGGAAGAAGTGGCATAGTTTCTTCACTTCTCCCCATCTTCACATGTGTGGGGTTAGAAGGGGAAGCCCAGAAACTCTATTAATCAAGGAAGGGGTTGGGTGAGAAGCCAAGGAGAGACAGGGCAGATATGGTCCCTGTAGACGGTGAGACTGGGAGCTCAAGGAAAGCCTTGGTTCACTACATTTTGGGATTGCCTGCAGTCATCCTTCCCCCGCAGAGTATGTCGTGGTGCTTCAGGAACTGCAGCGGCTGGAGAGCCGCCTCCAGCCCTTCTTGTTATTAAGAGGTTCTGGATGCTGCTGCTACCACGGACTGTAACAACATTCATGATAGCCGTGAAGAGGACCAGCGCTTGAGCAACCTGGTAAGGGAGAGCCTGCGGCTGCTGGGCAACACCTTTGTGGCGTTGTCTGACCTGTGCTGCAACCTGGCCTATGCACCCCCCGACATCTGCACGTGGTCCGGCCCATGTCCCACTACACCAACCCCATGGTGCTCCAGCAAGCGGCTATTCCCATCCAGATCAATTTGGGGACCACTGTGACCATGACAGGAAACGGAACTCAGCCCCCCACAACTGCCAATGCGGAGGTGCCTCCCCCCCGTCCCCCCGTGCTGGGCAGGCCCGGAGCTTACTCCCTCTTCTAACACTGTGGAATCCTCCCCACC
>NW_006408638.1:8274849-8276690 GCF_000296735.1 Chrysochloris asiatica | reverse complement strand
CCACCCCCTGTCCCTGAACAGCAGGCCACACCCCCTCCAGGGTCCCCTTCTGGAGGTGCAGGGAGTCCTGGAGACCTGGGTACTGAGAGTCTGCCACTAGAGTTTTTTACCTCGGTGGCGCAGGGTGTGCTGAGCTCCCTGCTGGGTTCCTTGTATCGCTGCCTTCATACGACTCGTCAGTGGCTCCAGCAACATCCTTGAACCTGGGGTTGATGGGGCCCTCGGATTCTCTGGGCCTCTACTCTCTTTCTTGTGCCAGAACTTCTCCATGGTGGATTTGGTAATGCTTCTCCACAGGCATTTCCAACCATTGCAGTGGCTCTAATCCCAGCTGCGATCCTTCTTCCACCAACACTATCTGGGCGGCCAGGAACTCACACCTGGTAACATCCAGACGGCAACCCACACATTGATCACTGGGCTAGAAGAATATGTGCGGGAGAATTTTTCTTTGTTACAGGTTCAGCCAAGTGTGGATATCATCAGGACAAACCTAGAATTTCTTCAAGAACAGTTCAATATCATTGCTGCCCATGTACTGCACTGCACAGACAGTGGATTTGGAGCCCGGTTTCTGGAATTGTGTAATCAGGGCCTGTTTGAATGTCTGGCTCTGAACTTGCATTGTTTGGGGGAACAGCAGATGGAGCTTGCCGCTGTTATCAATGGCCGAATCCATCACCATTAATGTTTCATGGTGTGAATCCTTCTTTGGTGAGCTGATTGACCACTATGATGGGACTTCGGCTTCAAGTGGTACTACAGCACATGACTGTACGCCCCGACGCCATCCTCAGATACATTCGAAGGGTTGATGACCCCCCACAGGCACTTCCTGAGGAGCCCATGGAAGTTCAGGGAGCAGAGAGAACTTCTCCTGAAACCCAGTGGAAGAATGCTTCTCCAGCCCCGGGAACAACAGCTGGAGAGGCCATGTCCTGATGTCCACCCCCTGCTCCTGAAGGGGGCTCCGGAGATGAGCAGGATGGCGCATCAGCTGAAACAGAGCCTTGGGCAGCGGCAGTCCCTCCAGAATGGGTTCCTATAATCCAGCAGGACATTCAGAGCCAACGGAAGGTGAAACCGCAGCCTCGCCTGAGTGATGACTACCTCAGCGGTATGCCTGCCAAGAGAAGCAAGATGATACAGGGTGAGGGCCTCCAGCTGCTTCTTTCAGAGGCCGTGAACTTGGGCAGCTAAGGCAGCCGGAGCTCGGCCCCTGACGAGCCCAGAGAGTCTGAGCCTGGAAGCACCAGAGGTTCGGGAGAGCTACAGGCAGCAGCTCCGGTCTGGTATACAAAAGCGACTTCAGGAAGACACCAACGACAGCGCCCAGCGTTTACCCAATGTCCATCAGACCTTTGCTGACGACTCCTAACTCTTTGCTCTGTGGCCCCGCCTTATCAGGGGACCGTTTCTCCCCCTTTTCCTTCACAGAATTTATGAAATAAAGGTCGGATTTTCCTGGCAAAAAAAAAAAAAAAGTTCTCTATCAATGTATGCTTGTAGCCGTTTCTGTACTACCTTTAGTAAAACTTTGCTCACATGGGATATCAATGAGATTGTCTGATGATTTCTGCATTCTGCTGGGTCACCGCTCTTTGGAATGGGCACAAATACATATCTCTTCCAATCAGTCGGCCAGTTAGTTGTCTTCCGAATTTCTTGGTAGAGATGAGTGAGTGCCTCCTGTGCCACCTCACTTTCTTGTTTTCATTTTCTTCAGCTTCAGTTTGAATTTACTTATGAATAATTGATGGTCTGTTGCACAGTCTGCCCCTGTTCTTGTTTTGACTGATGATATGGAGCTTTTCCATAGTCTCTTTCCGCAGATGTAGTCA
>NW_006408638.1:8269771-8271094 GCF_000296735.1 Chrysochloris asiatica | reverse complement strand
TGAGTGTTTTTGTGTAAATCCCTGCCCCCCAAACAAAACAAAAAACCAAGAGGAAATGGAAGCAAATACTGTTGAATGATGATACATGGAAGAGTGATTGTAATCATTGTAGTGAATCGATGAGTATAACACTGATGTTCTCCCATGTAAACTATCACTCAGTTGACAATAAAAACTTTTTAAAAAGTGGGGGATACTAGAATACTGGAAAAATAAAAGAAACAGCAAAACTTTTTCTCAAATGAAAGCTCAGTGAGGTGTAGCAAAACAGCATTGTAAAGTACAATGAATACAATTTAATGAATCAAAGACAGGAGGGTAAATACATGCTTTATTCTTCCAATGATATTCTAGGCATTGAAACTTAAAAATTAAGATTCAGAAATATCATATTGATATCTGATCATGGTATTTATTAAATTGTTTTCTTCTGTCTGACAAACTTTACTGAAATATCTACAATAGAATACAACTGTTGAAAACAAAATGAAATGCATTATGAAATATGGTTCTGTAGTTGTTATTCAAGTATAATCTCATGTGCAAATCAGGAAAAAGTAAGGAATTTAACTTGAAAATTTCTGTTACAATTTGATGTTTGTGATTACAGAACCATAGGGGATGGGGAAACTATTCTACCCTTTATGATCTTTCTCAACCACCAACTCCTTAAAATGATCACTGTCTCATATTTCCACAAGACATTCTGTATGATCATGTTGTATATAACTCTGATATATGTCTTATGACTAGTGAATCCCTACACATACTTTTGTTATGTCTTTGTTAGGTTACTTAGAATTGGTTTAGACTCATAGCAACCCTATGTACAAGAGAACAAAATACTTACTTGTCTGGTGCCAGCCTTACAATGGTTATGTTTGAGCCCACTGATGTTGCTACTGTGTCAATTCAACTCATTAGGTGTCTCCCTTTTTTTCTGACCTTTGAGAGTAGTCCAGGAAATCCAGCAACTTCTGAAAATGAAATCTAGGGACCAGGCTGTATATGAATCCTGGATCCTACAATACTGTACATATTCTAGTTACAACAAAAGCTTGTTAACCAAGTATTCTTATGAATTAAGAGGTGTTTCATTCAGTCTTAGAAATCTGTAGGTTAGCAGATAATTTCATGGTTCTAAATTCCTCTCAAAGTTTGCAATATCATTCAGGTAGAAGATATGACAGAAGAGTATTCACTTGCTTTTGATATCACTAGACTCTAAGCTCTGTGAGGGTCAGGACTGTGTCTCAAACATCACGTTACCAGTACAAAGCAACATATCTAACAATTTAGTAATGTTTGTTGTCAGGTGCCATC
>NW_006408638.1:8254384-8269006 GCF_000296735.1 Chrysochloris asiatica | reverse complement strand
AGTCCTGATGCCACGTTTTTCTTCATAGAACCCAGCTTCTCGTATTATTTGCTTTACCACCTGTTTATAAAATAAATAATCAACCAAAACCCCATAATATTGTAGAGTAAAATTTGTCCCCTATGGCAGCCAGTTTGCTGTTCTCCCAAAAGACTTTGTGGAATGACATTATCTTGATAATCTACCCATGGTAGATCATCTGGGTGGAATACTGGTTTCATGGTGGTTAAACCACTTGGCTGCTAACTGAAAGGCTTGTTGTTCAAATCTATCAATTGTTCTGCAGTAGAAGGATGAGGCAGTCTTCTTCCATAAAGATTTATAGTCTTTGAAACTCTATGTGGCAATTCTACTCTATCCTATAGGGTTACTATGTGTTGGAATTCCTTAGATTACAATAGTTTGGGTTTTGACTTAGAACATTTGGCCCTCCACCTTGCAGGAAGTGAAACTTGATTGTTAGCCATCTATAGTGATCTGTCTCTCAGAAGTAGACTCACATTCACTGAACTCACCAGACTCATGAATAAAATCAGACTGTTGTTGGTGATTAATTTTAGTATCAACTATACTTGATTCAGGTTGCTCAATTCTAGCCAACACATTTTTTTTTTCCCTGAATACCAACTATATGGGAAACAAAATTATAATCAAAAGTTTGATGAATTACAATATAATTGGAAAAGCAATGTGCTCCAATAAAACCATTAAATCCCAGTAAAAATACTCTTGGTAATGAGCCATATCCATTAATCAAAAATTTCTTCATTCACCACATTGTGTCAGCATTAGCTTAGTTCCTATTTACCCTCTAATTTTCTCTCTTTTTTTAATTTAAGTTTTTATTGTGAATTAGGTGATAGTTCACATGGGAGAACATCAGTTTTACAAGCATCCTATCGTATATCATATCATCCAACACCATAATTCAAATGTATCAATTCTTCTATGGTCTTCCTTATTCACTGTCCAGCTTTCACATGCATATGAGGTTATTGAAAACACCATTGCTTGGGTCAGGTGCAACTTAGTCCTCAAACTGACATCTTTGCTCTTCAACACTTCAATCTGTGCAGCAGATTTGCCTAATGCAATATGTCATTTGATTTCTTGACTGCTGCTTCCGTGAGTGTTGATAGTTGATACAAGAAGAATGAAGTTCTTAACACTGCAATCTTTTCTCCATTGATATGAATGTTGTTTACTGGTCCAGTAGTGAGGATTTTTGTTTTCTTTACATTGAGATGCAATCCATACCAAAGGCTGTGCTCTTTGATTTTCATCAGTAAATACTTTAAGTTCTCTTCACTTTCAGCAAGCAAAGTTGGATAGTCTCAGGACCGAACAGTGTTCGGTCTGTTGTTCATCGGGTTGTTCATCGGGTTGTTATAAGTCAGTCCCGATTCGATGGCACCTAACAAAAACTGCAATCAATTATAGGCTGAAGATGGATTTACAAGATTTCTATGGTGATGTTTGTCCTTTCAGTGTATTGTCCATTTCTGATATTTTATTATTAATAATCTGGACCTCTTTTTGCAGGTTTTGGATTATTTCCAATGCTATATCTAGCTTGCTTGATTGCTCCTGTAGCACTTTCCTGATCTCTTTCTTATTTTCCTCCACCCCTCTGTGGAACATTTGAATTTGTCACATATCATTCTTCTGAATTCCTTCTCAGGCACATCCAAAGTCTACTCTTCTTCTACTGGTAGTTAGTCAAACTCTTTTTCAGGTTTTTACGTATCTTAATTCTATTGACATTGTATAATTTAACTTTCAGAGCAAGGAGGGCAATTAGATTTTCCTCATTTCAAAGTTCCTAGGAAAAGTCCTAGAGTCCTGGTGTGGTACTGTATGATAAAGGACTGGACCACATGGAGAATTTGAACTGGAAGTTTAGTGGTTCAAACATAGCAGCCATTCCTCAGAAAACCTATACAGGGTCACAATGAGTTAGAATTGACTGCATGGCACTTAAAAACAGCAACAACACAGGAAATGTTTCATTGTATCACTTTCTTGTTATAACAATTAGGTGAAAGAACAATTAATAAGAGGGGAATTTTGTTCCAGATGACTTTATTGAGTAGAGATTCAAACTCTCATGATGTTCAGAGAAGCTATGCAGGGTCCTGGGTGCTCTCCTTGCTTCTGAGATGGAGCCAACTGACACTATGATCACTAAGATTAGTGATCATAAGCAAAGGAGAGTCTAGAAATTCTTGTCAAACATTCTGCAGTTCTGCATCAACTCTGCTTGCATCATCTTGACTCTTAATACAGTATGGCAACTGGGATCCTAAAATGACTAAAGGCTGAGTAGCATATTCTCCAACATTAGAAACTTTGTGAAAGAGTCACCTTTCAGTTTTGGTATGACAGCCTATCCTGTTAAAGGACACTACAGGGTTGCTCTGAGTCGGAAGAAACTCCATGGCACTTACCAATGACAACATAGGAGTCCTGGTATGGTGTTATAGGATAAGCACTGGACTGCTAACCACAAGGTTAGCTGTTCAAACCCACCAGCACCACCTCAGAAACTCTATAAAGAGTTACTATGAGTCAGAACCATCTTGAATCCTGGTGTAACACTCTTAACCTGGATAAGAGCAAGGTCAGTTTGGATTACAAGTTAGGTGGTTCAAATTCACCATCCACTCCTTGGAAACCCTATACTAACTTGATGACAATGAACAACAACAACATAGGTTCTTCTGGCCTTAATCAAAGTTCAAGAAGGAAACATATGTCACATAGAGCAAGGATAATTCAATTTAACCTGTTGTTAAATGCCATTGAGTCAGTTCCAACTCAAAGCAATCCCGTATAGGGTGTCCAAGGAGCAGTTTGTGGGTTTGAACTGCTGACCTTTTGGTTAACAGTTCAGTGCTTAATCTTTAGGGCCACACATAGAGTAAATTAAATTAATAAAAGTACTTCTTTCAAAAGTTTAAAAAGAATGCAGGTAAATCATAAGGGGCTCCTTATTCGAAAACATAGGGAATACAGCAGTTACCAAAATGTTTACACAGTGGTAGAGAAAGAATTAGGGAGAGGAACTGTGGCTTTCAGACTAAGGACTTTTTGGTGGGAGGTGAAGGGACTGGATGAATCTATAACTTGACCTATTCTTCTCCCTCTTCTCGTCTCCTCTTAGAATGAAGTCTCTGAGTGAAAAAGAGGGTGGTGAAAGGTGCAGAGTGGATCTGAGGGGCAAATAAGAGTCATCTGGAACAGCATGTAAAACCACAAGACAGCACAGTGACTTTGGTCAAGTCCCCTCTCTTCCTTATACATAAAATGAGAACAACCATGGTGATCAACAGAATTCCAGTAAAACAAAATTGAGATAGTTAATGTAATAACAAAAATATGTTTACTTGTGTTTTAGAGACTGTGTGGATTAAAAGACACAATGGATAACATTTGAAGGAATAGGAATTCCAGAACACTTCATTGTGCTCATGCAGAATCTGTATGTCATTCAAACAGAGCAAGGGGATACTGAAGTAATTTAAAATTAAGAAAGGTGTGTGTTAGGGTTGCATCCTTTCTCCATTCTTCAATTTGTATGCTGAACAAATAATTCTGGAAGATGGACTATATGAAGAAGAACAGAATGAAGCATTAGGATTGGAGGAAGGCTCATTAACAACCTGTGATATGCAGATGACATAACCCCTTGTCCTGAAAGCGAAGAGGACTTGAAGCACTTGTTGAAGAAGATCAAAGACTACAGACTTCAGTTTGCATTACTCAATATAAAGAAACAAAAATAGACCAATAAATAGTATGATAAATGGAGAAAGGATTGAAGTTGTATAGGATTTCAGGTTTACTTGGGTCTGCATGCAAGTGAATACAATTGCAAACACAAAATACCTTTGTCATTCCTTATATCTTTCCTATATCTGGTATATGAGTGAAAGCTTCACTGACCACAGAAACCATTTTGGAAGGATAATTACCAGGTAATAAAAGTTTGACAGTAAAAACATAGTAGATGCTTGTTTACCATAACTTATTGAGCATATGAACAAAGTAGAACAAATTTGAGACTAGGTGATTGTTCTGAAGCTCTAAATACCAACAATTTATTTGAATGCAGCAATTTACTTTTGCTAACATACTATGAATCAATGAAACACTTTAAAGTCTGTTGCTGGCTGGAGTGGTCATTTGGTGGCTAAGAAGATTTTGGTTTGTTTCACTAACTAACTAAGATTTTTTTATTTTCTTGGCAATAAGATTCTACTATTATTCTTTTTCTACCCCCAAAAAACAACTCTCTAGTCCCCAGTTTAAGATGTTAGGGAGTGATAGGGAAAATGATCTTATCTTTACTCTAGAGTTATATTCAAAGAATATAGAGACAGGCTAGTTTTGTTTTCTCAACAATCAGAAATCTAAGATAAAGCTAAACTCTTGTCTGAGAAATGGGTGAATCTGAGAGGAAGACATCTATCACTTAAGCTGGGCATCTGTAGTATGCCTAAATGGATATAATTTGCCCTGCAGGATTTTTCAACCTGGTTTAATTTCTTGTACTCTAAATTACTAGGTTAGTGTGATATATTGGAAATATTCCTTATGGAAAGGAACATTACAAGAAAGTAACTGGAAAGACATAAATAACCATGTCTACAATAAGGGTTAATCTGAAGAGGTGAAGTTCTCAGCCAATGCTGATGGTATAAAAGACAAATGCAAACCAATGTTATGACTTGCATGTGTCTTTTTTACAAAAAGAGTTTTATTGCTGCTGTGAGATTAACAGTGAAATCAAATTATTTGAAAACTATAAAATGGCAGTATAATTTAAAGTTGCTTTCATGTTACATAAATAACTCAGGGAAATAAATGAACTTGAGTGTTTAAATCTGGCACGAAATAGCTATTTCAGTCATTTGTTAGTTATAGTAATAACTTACGTCTCCTTTCATTGTCTGCTGATGACAGGAGGTTTTAAGTGACGTCATAATCACTTGAAATTAGTATGATGCTTACAGAAGTGTGGCTCATAGCGTTCTAGTGAAACCACATACTCTAAAAAAATCCATGCCTCCCAAGACCATAAATGTGATCACTCATACTCTGGTGCAGAGCCTGGATGCTAAATAGTTGTGAAATCTTGGCTTAGCCTTATCTTACAATGGGAAAGTAAGATATTTGAATAAGACGACCTTGTAAAATAGGAGGTTTGGACAAGGTGAATTTATTTTCCCAAACAACGATTAAATTATAGGAATACTGGTGTAACACTTTAGGATAAACACTGGACTGCTAACTACAAGGTCGGCATTTCAATTCAAGGTTGTATTGAAGTCCTATACAGGGTCACAATGAGTCAGAACAGACTCAATGGCACTTAACAACAGCAACAGGGATACGTATACTGACTTCCTCTAGATTGACAAGAGAACCAAAAAAGCCAGTTTGTTCATAATCTTATAAAAACATTTGTAATTTTAATAACTATAAATTACATTTTAAAATGACATTTTCACTAATGCCTAGATTACTCTAAGAGTTAAAAGGGAATATGCCTAGTAAGTTATATTTTTATTGTCAGTGTGAAATAAAACATAAATGAATATTAAGCATTAATTTTGTAAACTTTTCCCAAACTACTTGCTCCTTTTCCTCTTAGTCATTATCTTTTAGTTTTATTCTTATAACTCTTCATTGATAATCTGAAATTTTAAATAAATTAAAAAAAATAAAATTGCTTCCATACAACACCAGCACCCATGTGTCTGTCTGTCAGACTGTGGGGATTTGTTTTGTTTCTATGATGCTGGAAAGAGTCCTGATGTGGCAGTGTCAGATAAGTACTGAACTTCTTACTAAAAGGTTTTTGTTGTTGTTAGGTGCCATCAGGTTGGTACCCACTCATAGGAACCCTATACACAACAGAACAAAACACTGCCTGAATGTGGGCCAACCTCACAATTGTTGCAGCAGTTCAAATCTACCCATCATGTTCTGGAACTGAAACCAACTTAATAACACCTAACAAAAACAGCAGCAACATAATGCTGGAAGGTATGCACCAGTATTTCAAATTCCATCAGTGCCACCCATGCTGGTTAAATTTCAGCAGAGCTTTTAGAGTAAGACAGAGTTGTTTTTGTTGTTGTTGTTAAGTACTGTGGAGTCAGTTCCAATTCATAGTGACCCTGCACAGGGTTTCCAAGACTGTAAATCTTTACCGGAGCAGACAGCCTCATCTTTCTCCCATGGAATGACTGGTAGTTTTGAACTGCGGACCTTGAGGTTAGCAGCCCGATTCGTAACCACTACTCTACCAGCATTCCTTAAGACAAAGTAGGAAGAAAACACTGTGGATCAAAACAAAATGGTATCTGATACAGTATTAGATGATGAGAAGCTCAGGTTGAAGACACTCAAAATACAGTGACTGCAATAATGAAACTGAGTACAACAATAACCATGAAGATGGTGCAGGACTAGGCAACCCTTCTATTTGTTGTACATGGGATGGCCATGAACAGCAGCCAACTGGACAACAGCAGCAACATTTAATAAAGATGCTTAAATCCAATGCATATCCACCATAATTTAGATCATGTGACACCAGCACATGTGTTACAGTTGATAATCCCTAAACAGAAGGTAGCCATCCTAACAATGACCAGCATAGTCTATGAGGTGTGACAACATAGTCTCTCTGTGGTGCTGTATACTGGCTCATGATTATCTGACCTGATTAAATGCTTATTCTTTAGAAACTTGAATGCAAAGAATAGAGACTCAGAAGATACAGTAGCAAAGAATAAAAGACACATGAAGATTACAATAAACTGTAGTCACTAGGCATGATAAAAACATGTACAAGCAGAAGCCAGAAAGTAGCCAGATTCACCAATCAAAAACAGAAACAGAAGTAGAAAAAGAATCAGATGTCAAGGTTTGGGGGGCTAGTTTTTTACTAGAATTGTTGAGAGACTACTTAAGAAATTAAAATCTTACTGCTACTTCAGTGCTGCACAAGGCCTGGTTGTGCATCCTGACTCCCATGTGAATCCTGATGAAAGCCTCATGTGGCCTGAAGAAACCTGCATGCCTTTCCTTGCAATCTGAAATAACCTAATAAAGGAAAACTTCAATGAAAGTTGTCCAAGTTGGATCTGCTCCTGATTTTGCAAGAACCTAGGGTATAATGAAGGAACTCTGGTTTACTGCGGGATAAGATCAGTGGTTCAAACTCACCAGCTGCTCCACAGAAGAAAGATGAGACTGTTTGTTCCCGTAAAATGTAAAGTCTTGAAAATCCTACATAGCGTCACTATGAGTTGAAATAAATTCGATGGCAGTGGGTTTTATTTCTGGTTTAATTAGTGTGTTACTCTTAGTGATAGAATGCTCACCTTTCATGCAAGATATCAGACTTGATTCCTAGTAAGTGCACCTCACATTCATCCACTAACCTCTGTCAACAGAGGCTCGCATGTTACTATAATGGTAAATAGGTTTCAGCAGAGCTGCCAGAGAAGGAAAAAACTCTGGTGATTTGCTTCCAAAAATCAGCCAATGAAAGCACTATGATTCATAACAATTCAATCTGAAACTGATCGCCGGAATGGTGCAGGGCTGAGCAGTGTTTAGTTCTGTTGTACGTATGGTCAACATGAGTTAAGGACAATCAATGGCAGTTAAAAACAACCACACTGTATTTGCATATTTTTGCAAGGATAAGAAGATAAGAGTAACTGTAAAGTTCACATCAGTCTACTAAATTTTATATTTCTGATTTTAATAACAGAATAAGTGGTCAACAAATCTAAACAAAAAGTTTACATGAGATGGGTGAGTATCTATAAACTGCATTTATGTATCCTATGTAAATGTTTCTCATTTACAGGGATAATCAAGTTCGAGTTGGAATGAGAATATTTTATGAAAAGAGTTTACTTAATATTATTATCACTTTAATAAACCCTTGGTATCAGCAGTATGGCTTATCATTCTCTATCAGAGAATGTCAGAAACATTATGTAAATTAGTCCACAGAACTCTTACTCTGTCCATTAGATGCTGAAGTGTTTATCAGTGTGCTAATTAGAGCCCTGTTTATGAGGCTGAAAGAGCTCAGGGCCAATTTCTCACATAGCTCCTGTTGGTGGGTTTGAATTCCAGAAAGGGATGGGTACAGCTGGTGTGTATATTGTAGCTCAGCATTGATATCTACTTCATTTTGTAGCTAGCAGCAGTTTTGCAGACAAATCTTTCTGAAACAGTAGATTCAGGACAAATAGAAATGCAGCTATGATATGGTTACTCTGTTCTATCAGATGGAAAACTTTAAAAGGAAAACCTGTGTGATATGAATAGCCTTGTAAACTGTGTTTAATGCACCTTTAAATGAAAGGAAAAGATATGATTACAGAAACAAAAGCACTTAATACATCCATCTCTCACCATCTAATACAAAGCAAAGTTCAGTAGAACGAAAGCCATCAGGGTAAGACCATTTCAGAACCAGAGACCAGAACAATATTTTGACACATGGAACAAAAAAAGAGGGTGTTGGGGAGAGAGGAATGCTTTATCTTTATCTCCTCTTATTTAGTTTGTCAATCAAGATAAAAATCTGTTTGCTATGCCTAGTATAATACTTGCCAGTATAAGGACAAGTTTTTTTTTTTTTCCTTCCAAACATTTATTTTATGTTTTATTTGTAATACAAAATAGAAGGGATCAAGAGAATGCGTTCTTCACAGGAGAAGGAGACAGTTTCGTTGTCTATAGTTGAAGTATGAAGACATTAAAGCTACTGATCAATTTTGTTCATTTATTGAGAAAGATGGATGGATCTGACTGAATTTGAAAATCCTTAAAGGGACAATGCTATTTATCTACTTCATTACTCTATTAAAGATATGTAAAGCATTACAGCAATATCTTGTCTCAGTCAGCAACAATGTGATCTCCAAAAAGCCCTTTACACTACATCTTTTATATAGTTCATAGTAGTGCCCTGTGACTTACATGAAGGATGAGTGAAGATTTGAGAAGCCTGAAGCAGTCCTTGCAATGCTACCTGATTAATAGACGTGGTAAACATGGATAATCCTACACCTTGGCAGTCTTGAAGGCCATGAAGGTATTTTTGAACTTTACTTTTCAATCTTCAATATCTCACCCAGAAAAGCAATTTCGAGCTAAAGAGAACCATACACTATTAGAGATAGAATGTAGAAAATGAGGAGAATGGCCATTGACAAAATGACATTTTGTTGTATGATAAATTTTTACCTTACTCTGACTAGCAAACAAACCAGATAGAAATAATACAGGTGGTCATCAAATGGCAAAAAAAAAAAAAAATCAGAAAGTTATGGATTTACTTTCCTGTTGCTTATGACAGGAGGGGGATTTGTCATATGCCTTAGTAAGATATTCAGAACAAAGATTTGTGTCCATGGTGACAGTTTTGGTTTGGAGAGGAACTATGTTTTTCCCTCCATCTTTTATCTATGACCTTCAACTAACATTTTTACCCTCATGTATTTTGGTTTAAAATATATATATCAAAAGAATATGCAGCCTTACAAGACTACATAAAAAAGTAAAGGGAGCATCAAAGCCAGTCTCCATCCCTGTTGGGTTTGCGGAATGTTGTTTTTTTTATTTTCTTTTCAAATATCCTTTGAAAATATCCTGTTCTGTCTTTTGTACCTCTATTTCTTCACTGCAGTGCAGTATTAATAAAAATACCCGTAGAAAAAGGATAATATTTCTTCTCCTGATTTATCCTCATCCTTGTGAAAAACATTTTGCTAAACCTTGTAAAAATTCCAGGAAGAATGGCAATTCAATCTTTCCCCTTCAGGCCTCTCAGATTATGGTGTCAGTGGCAAATTAAAGTAGAAGGGAAGCTGTCAGTCTGTCTAGAAGCTGGTGAGGGTGATGTTGAATTTCACCTGGGAGATCTGAGAAGGTGTATTTGTTTCCTAGGGCTTCTGTATCAAAACACCATAAAGTGAGTACCTGTAGAGAACAGAAACTTAGTGGTTTACAGTTCGAGAGGCTAGAAGTACAAACCCAGATATTCATTGTGTCAATTACTTCCTATTGCCCTGAAATAACTACTCCATATTTTTCTTCAACTTCTAGTTTCTGCCTGCAATCCTTTGCAACTTGAAGATATATTTTATCAAAAACCTACATTGCTTGTTGTTGTTGTTGTTATTATTCATTGCAGTCAAGTCTGTCCCAAATCATAGTGATCCTGTATAGGGTTTCTGAAGAGTGGCTGGTGAGCTTTACCCACCAACCTTGTGGTTCAAACTGACCTTGTGGTCCAATGCTTATCCGGACTGCAACCGAATATATTTATCATAAGTAGATAGGATTCTAATCAGGCAGTACTATTGGAATATGTGGGGAAGGGACTATAAAGATGGGATATTAAAAGTGGGTTTTACAGGTGATCATTGCATTAATTTCTCAACTGATGACATCAAAGCATAGGGCAGGCTACAGAAGTACCCATGAAGGTCATGTCATACAGCCTAAATATTTTCTACTCGGACCTGGGAGTTCCTGCTTCTTGAAGCTGGCTGCATATGGATAATTTTCCAAAAGACTCAGCTATTGTTCTGCCTGAAGGTGACTCTAGGGAAACAGTTTCACTAAGGTTCAAAACAATAAGTTTATGCCAATGGCCTGAGCCATCATCCCAATTCCATGAGCCTAGGAATCTGCAGTCCAGGAGAATCAAAGTGTTTTTGTCACTCTTCACATGATTGTCTTCTCTTCCTGTGTTTAACTGTATTGGTTCCCTTGTTTTATAAGATATGCTTTAGAATAAGCACAAGGTCGGCCATTCAAACCTACCAGTCACTCCTTGGAAACCATTTACAGTATCACTATGAGTCTGAACCCACTTGGTGGCACTTACCAAACATAGCAACAACAATGCAGAAGGCAGTAGTGAAGAATGACCTAACAACTTAATTGATAACATTTTCAAAGAAACCTTATTTCCAAACAAGGTCACATTCACAGGTTTAAGGTTGAAGACTTCAACATTAGTTTTCATGGGACACAATTTGATCCCTAATAGAAAAAAATATATATGTAATGCCTTATAGGATAGGAATTTGAAAACGGATTGAGAATTAGGTTGTTTGACACAGTTGTTGCTGTTATTACGTGCCATTGAGTGGGTTCTGATTCATAGTGATCCTGTATAGGGTTTCCAAGGAGCAGTTGGTGAATTTGAACTGCTAACCTTGTCCAGTGCTAATCCTACAGTGGCACACCAAGAATACATATTTGATATAGAGAGGAGGCATATGTAAAATCTCTCATTCAATATTTGCCCAATTAATTAAATAATTAATTACTTATTGTTATGTTGTTGTTGTTATGTGCCGTGGAGTTGGTTCCAACTCATAGCGACCCTGTACAGGGTTTCCGAGGCAGTAAATCTTAACGGGAGCAGAAAGCCTCATCTTTCTCCCACGGAGCAGCTGGTAGTTTCAAACTGCTGACCTTGCGGTTCGCAGCCCGATTCGCAACCACTACACTATCAGAGCTCCTTATTAATCATTATTAATCAAGAGAAGTCAGAACAAATTCAGGAAAGAGTATATTTCTGAAGTGCTGGAAAGAAGATGTGGGTAGTATGTAAAGGGAAATAGTGGAAGATAAGGTTACAAAGTCAGACAATGACCATGTTTTATAGAACATTGGCCATCACAGTAAGGGGCGATTTAAGGTTTTTAAGGAAAGGTGTAACCAAGAAAGACGTGCTTTAAAATATATATCTGGCAGCGCTGTTAAGATTGGAATTTATGCCAGAGTGGAGAGAGCAATGTGGAAAAGCAGAGAAAGAAAGGTTGCAAACTTGAAGAATGCAAGTCATGTCAAGGAATTACACATGAAGAAATTGAGTTACAGGCAATTTTGCTGTGTATACTTTCAACAATTAAAAAAAAATAAAAAGGAATGGTTTGGAATATGAAGTGACTAGTAATAGTTGTTGTTAGGTGCCATTGAGTCAGTACCGACTCATAGCGACCCTATGTACAACAGAACGAAACACTGCCAGGTCCTGGGCCAACCTCACAATTGTTGCCACACTTGGGCCCATTGATGCTGCCATTTAGACAATACATCTTGCTGGGGGTCTTCCTTATTCTCTCTGATCCTCCACCTTACCAAACATGATATCCTTCTCCAGCGACTGACAATATGTCCTCCTGACAATATGTCCGAAGTATGAGAGACAAAGTTTGGCCATCCTGGCCTCCAAGGAGCACTCTGGCTGCACTTCTTCCCACACAGATCTGTTGGTTCTATTGGCAGCACATGGCACTTTCAATATTCTCCACCAACACCATAACTCAAAGATATCAGTTCTTTTACGGTCTTCCTTATTTACTGTCCAGCTTTTGCATGCCTTTGAGATTATTGAAAATACCATGGCTTGGGTCAGGTGCACCTTAGTCCTCAAGCTGACATCTTTGCTCTTCAACACTTTGAAAAGATTTTGTGCAGAAAATTTGCCTAATGCAATACATCATCTGATGTCTTAACTGCTGCTTCCATGAGTGTTGATAGTTGATCTAAGAAGAATGAAGTCCTTGGCAACTTCAATCTTTTCTCCATTGTTTTCTTTACATTGAGATGCGATCCATATCGCGAAGGCTGTGCTCTTTGATCTTCATCAGTAAATATTTTAAGTCCTCTTGACTTTCAGTAAGCAAGGTTGTATCATCTGCTTATTGCAGGTTGGTAATGAGTCTTCCTTCAATCCTGATGCCATGTTTATTTTCATATAACTCAGTTTCTCAGATTATTTGCTCAGCATACAGCTTGAATAAATATGGTGAAAGAATACAACACTGTCATACACCTTTCTTAATTTTAAACCATTCAATGTTCCCATGTTCTGTTCCAACATCTGCTTCTTGGTCCATGTACAGATTCCTCATGAGCACAATTAAGTATTCTGGAATACTCATATTCTACCACTCATCTGTCAATTTGTCATACTATGGTGACTTGTGAGTTGCTGTGATTTTGGACGCTATGCCACGGGTATTTTAAATACCAGCAGGGTCACCTATAGTGGACAGGTTTCAGATGAGCTTCCAGACAAAGACAAAGACTAGTATTAGAGACACTTGTTAATTACTATAGCTCTAGCAAGTTTCAAGAAAATGATAATATTAGCTGTTCTATACAGTTAGAATTTATAAAATGCTCTCACATACATTTTTTCATTTAAGTGGCACCTGATTTACAGCAGGACTGAAAATAAAGCACAGGTCTGAGAGGTACTGTAGAGACTGAACTTACTTTAGGAACTGACTACTGACTAAATAAGGAGCTCTGATAGCGTAGTGGTTACAAATCGGTCTGCTAACCTGAAGGTCGGCAGTTCTGCTCCCATAAAGATTTACAGCTTCGGAAACCCTATGAGGCTCACTATGAGTCAGAACCAACTCCACGGTACTTAACAACAACAACTATAACTGACTAAACATGGGCAATGAGACAGTAGATAACAGGATTTGTGTCTGATCTGAAAGCTATTCATTGTCATCCCCACCAGCAACATTTTGAGGATATGCTAAATTGTGTTAGGCCCTTATACTCATATCAGAAGTTATATCAGATGATCTTATTTAATGTCCACAAGAACCATATGAGGGCATCCCTTTTTTTTAGATGAGAATACCAAGATTTTGAATATATGAAATTACATAGATGGCTAGTAAGTAGTTGTCTAAACCGGAAGCTGCCAATCATTTAGTCTTCTGCACTATTGGTTAAGCTTGGATACTGAAACAATCTGTTTTATGTCTACATGCTTTTGTTGAGATATGGAGATACTATTTTGTTTTGTTTTGTTTTGTTTTTTACGTTGTTCAGTAGTTGATTCATGTTAGACAACACTTTCTTTCAAAGCCATGAGCCTGTCAGATTTTATTAAAATGGTAACATATTCCGTTTAAAGAAACTTGACAATCTCTTGCCACACTAGATTTTAATCATGATAGTGTATAAATAATGGGAAATTTTTCTACAAAGATGTTGTAGCATCATGACAGATCACCTTGATCCTTAGTTATTTGTCACATCAAAAATCCTCAAGCCTCTTGTGACAAAAATTCTTTCCCTCAAAATACTAATTCGTGTATGACAGTATTTTCATTCCCAAAGTTATTTTACGAAGTCACAATGTCATCTGCAGTATCCCTGACTTTTAGCTACTTTATATAAACAATTGTTGGTTACTTTTGGAAACTAATTTAAATCTTTCAGTCCACTGAGACAATTTATGTAGTCACTGTTTCAATGCACTAAGTGGGTCCCTGGTGGCATGAAGCAATTAATGTGATGTACAAAAAATGCCTGATAATAGCCCAAATCAAGAAAATGTGGCCAGCTTTTGCTATACCTTCTACAATGTACTGTTACGTAAATATGAATGTGTATATTTTAGATAGATTCTCAGTCATTTCTTTCCATGATTGCTTGAAACCACTAGTTGGGATTTATTTCCTTCTGTATTTCATTTAATTGTACATTTACATACTCCAAAGAAAGGTTATATTTTACATGACCTACAAATAA
>NW_006408638.1:8245485-8254222 GCF_000296735.1 Chrysochloris asiatica | reverse complement strand
ACAACAATAACAACAAATAGAAAGGTATAAATAAAGGTTGCAGAATATTACTATTACAAGGATTTAGGGTTCTTATTTGAAATTATAGGTGTCCTTGTGTGTTGCTGTGGGGTAAAGTATTTGACTGCAAGGTTGGATTGAACCACAAGGTTGGTGGTTCAAACTCACCGGCTTCTGTTTGGAAAACTTATACAGGGCCGCTATGAATCAGAACCAACTCGAAGGCACTTAAGAAAAACAACAGTAACAATCATAAAAATATGACATGTTAAAAGTCATTCAGGACAAGTTTTAAAGAAAAGATTAGTGTCTTTTTAGATTTATTCTTTCTTTTACAATACGCTTTGCTTTCTTTGCAATGATTATCATATTTCTCTTCTTGTCTTTGCCTTATATGGGTATGTTGCTTTATTTTATTCATACATTTGTCCTGAAGCAAAGAAGGAAATAAACAACAGACTTTGTTACAACTATCTTTCCAAAGAAAGCTCTTGCAGGGGGAAAGTCTACTTGAAGAGTATTGTCTTTTCGGTTAAGCCAGAAATAAATTTTCTACACAGGGTTATGTGAACCCTTTCTGATAGAATTGAAGGTAATTAAAATCTAATGGTAGGATCTAACCATTTAAATTGCAATTTAAATTGGTCAAATTGGATTGAAATCGGAATACTTGACAACCTTAAAATGGGATTATAAGAGATTCACTATGTGCATGTGAAATATTTTGCTTATTCTGGATTGAAATGAGCATTGCATGGTTGAAATGAAATAATTTCTAAATTTTTATGACTTTTCATTAGTGTAAAAAAATAGCTGTAAAGATTTGCATCTTACAATATAAAATGGCAAAGAATAACTTTCATAAAAGTAAAATATTTCAATAGCAAACACAATATGATTAGATATTTTCTGCTTATGAGATCTTGTTATTCTAGTATGAATAGTTTATTATATAAATTCCAAAGATGGAGATTTTAAAATATCAAATTATATTTATTGCTGATTTCACATATAAACTACTAACACATAGTTAGGCTGAACAGTTAGTCTCTTCCCAAGTGTGGAAAAATTAAAGATGCAATACACATATTTCCACTTGTAATTTATACTGTTTTTATTAAAACATTAACATTATTAACATAGCTTGATGATGAAATAAAAGAAATGCTGTTTGTGTATTTCGCAAACATTAATAAAGCATGACATTAAGGATTCTAATGGATGCTTAGAAAGATTAAGATTTGTCAAAGTGAATGTAATTCTCTGAATTTTTAGTTCAGCATTTTTAAATATATCACTAGCAAAACTGATGTATTTGAGTCCTAGTGCTGGAGCAGAATATTAAAAGAACAAACAAATCTGTGTTAGAAGAATAGTCAGAATGCTCCTTAGAAATCAGGATGGCCAAACTTCATCTCTCATACTTCAGACCTATTAGCTGGAGGGAAAGGTACCTTGAAAAGGACATCATGCTTGGTAAAGTGAAGAGACAGAAAAAAGAGGAAGACCCCCCAGTGAGATGGAATGTCACAGTGGTAGCAGCAATGGTTGTGAAGATGGTATGGTGTTTCATTCTGTTGTGCATAGGGTCACTATGAGTCGGAAATAACTCGTGGCACCTAACAATTCCTACTAGTTTGCATGCTATTTAAGATCCCAGGTACAACTACACTTAATAGTGACCACCAGATGCCCAAAGACTCAGAGAGTTTTCAGACTTCATTAACCAAATAAAATAGATATCTCTGAAAAAAAGATATGAAGCAAAATGCAAATTATATAATGAAACACAAATATAGAAAAATCAGTTTCCATTTTCTGATTATTTCAGTGTTTTATTTTTAATTGAAATTGTTTTTCAGTTAGGGGTTTTTCATATATATTTGTACAGACAACACACTTCACCCACCCATCCACAAGCAAGGGCACAAGTGCCTTATTATTATTATTATTATTATTATTATTATTGTGGTGAGAATATACACAATTGTTATGGATTGAGTTGGGTCCCCCCACAAATTTGTACAGTAAAATCTATGCCTATGGCCGTAATTAAACTTGAAAATTGTTTGCCCCTTTTATGTTAACAAGGCAGGATTAGTGTCATGTATATCTTAGTCAGCCACTTATGAGATATATAAAAGAGATTAAATATGGAAGCCAGCAAGTGTAGATGGAGGTAGGTAGATACCTTATTACGTGAAAATCCTCAAGGAGCCAAGGAACAAGGACCTTCCTCAAATGACAACAGAGAAAGAAATTCTTTTAAAGCCAGCACGTTGAATTTGAACATACAGATTCCTGGTGTGGTGCTATAAAATCAGCACTGGATTGCAAACCACACAGTTGGCAGTTCAAACCCATTAGCTGCAACTTGGGAACCCTGTGAGTCGGAACCAGCTTGATGGCACTTAACCACCACAAGAAATTTTTATTTGTTTAAGTTGTCTACTTATGGTATTTCTGTTATAGCAACACTAGAAAACGAAGACAATAACTTTCACTAATTTAGCAATTTTCACACTTACATTTTTCACGTTGTGCAATTATTCTCATTACATTTCCTCAAATTATTCTACACCATCATAAACAAAGCAAAAATGTTCCTTCCCTTCCCTCCTACCCTATTAACTACTAAATATATATATTTGTGTATATATATATATATATATTTGTGTATATATATATATATATACACATGCTTATTTCAAATAAGTGAAATCATACAGTATTTGTTCCTTTGCAGCTGACGTGTTCACTCAGTATGATTTTTTTCTAGGTCCATCCATTTGGTGATCCATCAGGACTTCATTTCTCCTTACGGTGGCTTAGTACTTCAGGCTTCTATTTGCATTCTTATATTCATTTCTTCTGGAAATATATCTAGGATTGGGATTGCTTGGTCACACATATGTTTTTAAGAACTTTGATGGTAGTGGTTGTGTGTCATTGAATTGATTCTAACTCATAGAGACATTGTATAAGGTTTCCAAGGCTGTGCATTTTTACAGGAGCAGAACGTCTCATCTTAAGAAATTTGTTATTGTTTTTGTTCAGTGTAGTGGAGTTGGTTCTGACTCATAATGACTTTCTATAGAGTTTCCAAGGAGCAGTTGATGAGTTTGAACCACTGACCTTGTGTTTCAAACTGACCTGACAGTGTAGTGCTTTAACTCCACAGTATCATGTGTGTTCCACTCATAGTAAGGAATTAAATAACAATTTGTCAAGTGTAAATGTTGTTGTTGCTAATGCTGTTGAGTCAGTTCAACTCATAGTAATTCTGTATAGAGCTTTGGAGAAATGGCTGATGGGTTTGAACCACCAACTCTCTTGTTAGAAGTCCAATCCACACCAGAACTCCAAAGTAAAACACAGCAGTAACATTGCCTTGGGTAAAATAATACTTCTAAAAGAAAATTCAGGAAAAAAGGAATTCTAACATATCAAGAAAACCTGAGAACACCCACACTTGCAGATAATACCCACTTGACCTGGCTTCAATGACGGGATGATCAGAGCTCAACTAGAAGAAGAAAGAAGAGGAAAAAAAGAGTAATCTGATACAATTTGATGAACTTGACCTATATCTATAGATGCAGTAGCTCAAAAGAGGGAACAAATCTTTACAGCAAGGAACATTCCCACCCCTCCACACACAGAGTAGACAAGGATGGGCAACTTGGACATTGACTACCCAAAATGGGGGTGCTACAAAGGGAAGAAGTGACTGGTTTGCAAGCTTTCAAGAGGGAACCTAGATCCAGAGGGCATGGAGGAAGGTAGAATCTCCACTGAGTAGTATCCAATCTATATAGGTGGGGCCGATGAAAGGAAATGCGAATAGGTCTCTTGTGATACAATAGTGAATAATTGTTATCAGGACCGATTGTGAAGGTTGGAAATGTAAAGGTAGACATTTTGTAGTAAGGAGGGGAGTGATTAACTTTGCAGTCTAGGAGCAGAGGTCCCTGGGACCATCAAGGGACAAGAGCAGAGAGCAGGACCCTACCCAGAGAAGAAGTGTGCTGATGACCAAGGGGCAGGCTTGCAGGGTGTACCCTTTGGTTAGTTGATGATGCATAGAGGTGACTGTAACCATGGCAATGAAACAATATATGATAGTGTGAATGTAAAACTAATGTTCTCCCATGTAAACTATCACATAATTCACAATAAAATATTTTTTAAAAAAAGAAAAGAAAACTTGAGTGGCCTTTTATTAGCTTTATTACAACTATAACAAGCAGAAATTCATGAATGACAATGTACAAGGGGACTTCAAAAACTTTGTTGAAAAATGGAATTAAAAGACAATAGAATTTTTCCATGAACTTTCAAAAGTCTCCTTGTATATATATATTTTCCCATAGACATAAATGTGTTAAAATTGAAAGCTGTGCACATTGACAAGAGACTTGGCATAAAAGTAAGCCAGTTTAGGCCAACAATATCATAAAATTAATCATAAAATTCTTCCATATATTAAATAGTAAAATTATGCTCAGAGTCCAATAAAATATGCATAAATATCCTATGCATATTGGCTACATGAGAGAACATTCTATACTATAAAGTATACATGCTGCACAAAAATAAAACTGTATTACACTATAAATTAAAACTACTTAAAATTAATATGCTAGCTATAATAAAGATTAAATTTTTAATTAGCAATATTTTTTGCTTGCCTTCTTCTGATTTTTATGAATTGAAGGCCTATGTCTCTTAAATTGCTATCCTGGGAGGTTTAAAATGATTCTTTCTCTCTTGCAAAGATATCTTGCCTTAAACTACTATAAGAGATTCTGAAACTACTCAGCCAACTACAGTGTTAGCAAAGTGATATAGGAAGCTAAATGTATGGAAGAGGACTCCTGGTGTGGTATTGTAGGATCAGCACTGGACTGCAAACCACAAGGTCAGCAGTTCAAATGCACCGGCTGCTCCTCGGAAATTCTATATACAGGGTCAAAACGGACTCAGTGGCACTTAACAACAACAACATGCACTGAAGAAGGAACCCCAAACACATTCTCAGGTTTGCTTTCATTATTTATAATGCTGGGCCTGCAGTAACTTACAGTTAGGCAGCCTGGACCAGGCATGAATCTGCACTTCCCTCAATAAATAGGTGCTCAAATGTCATTCAATGACCCTACTATGACACTCAGAAGTGGGGTTCTGTTTTCAGAGTATAATGTTAACAGTGCATAAGCATTCTTTCCCACAAGTAAAATTAGTCATGAGTATTTAAATTAGTATCTAAAGGTTTAGTGTAAGATTTTGAGAAAAAGAGAAATATTGTGAATTTAGTCTGTTAATTTGTTTTCTTATTTGTTTGTACACTTGGTTTTCTTCTATAGTACATTATACTAAAAGCTTTAAGAAAATACAAGTAGGAAGTTAGGGAATGTGCTTGGAAATGACAATAGTTACACTCTTTTGACTCGATGATGCTATATAATCTGTAGAAATGTTTATAGTTTGATTATATGCATATGACCTTAAAGATTTTAATTTCAGTATCTGGTTATCACATTTATACCTTGATTTATTTACAATACTCAATCATAATACAAGACCTTTTTAAAGTGTTGAAGAGCAAAAATGTTAGCTTGAGGACTAAGGTGTGCCTGACCAAAGCCATGGTGTGTTCAATAACCTCATATGGATGTGAAAGCTGGACAGTGAATAAGGAAGACCATAGAAGAATTGATGCCTTTGAATTATGGTGTTGGAGGAGAATATTAAAAGTGCCATGGGCTGCCAAAAGAACCAATAGATCCGTTTTGGAAGAAGTGCAGCCAGAGTGCTCCTTAGAGGCCAAGATGGCCAAACTTCATCTCTCAGACTTTGGACATATTGTCAGGAGGTAACAGTTGCTGGAGGAGGATATCATGTTTGGTAAGGTGGAGGGTCAGAGAAAAAGAGGAAGACCCCCAACGAGATGGATTGTCAAACTGACAGCATCAATGGACTCAAGCGTGGCAACAATAGTGAGGTTGGCCCAGGATCCGGCAGTGTTTAAGGTCGCTATGGGTCAGTACCGACTTGATGGCATAAGGTCGCTATGGGTCAGTACCGACTTGATGGCACCTAACAACAACAACAATGATAATACAAAAGTTGCAGGATGGCAAAAAGAGTTAATGTGCTCAGCTGCTAACTGAAAATTTGGAGGTTCAAGTCCACTAAGAAATGCCTTGGAAGAAAGGTCTGGCAATGTAAGTGTGAAAAAAATCTCCCATTGGAGCCCCTATAGAGCACAGTTCTACTTTGATATACATGGGATCACCATGAGTTGGAATCAACTGGACAACAATTGGTGTTGGTTAACATAGGTACAGAAGGAATTGTTTTATCCCCAGTTACAGATTAGGAAGATAACTTGAAGAAATAGTAAGTGGTAAATGCAAATATGTGTTTCAAAACATGAGTTAGGAGCTCTATCTTTGATCAAGTATTTTCACATAGTAAATCCTCAAAAATATTTGTGTGATGAGTGAATAAGTATAACTATGTTTAGGGTACAAACAAAATAAGGAAGACAAAATAAATTATAAAGAACTGAAGGACTTGGGATAAAAATAAGAGCTAGCAGTCACTTCATGTTAGTTGTTTGATAAGTACCTTATGTTCAGTGGAGGGTTGGAGTGCAAGGTTGGAGTGGAAGGTTAGAGACAAACAGGAAGACACCAATGAGATGGATTGGCACAGTAGCAGCAGCAGTGGGCTCAAACCTAGCAATTGATTTTAGGTTAGCCCAGTATCAGGCAGTGTTTCGTTTTATTGTGCATAGGGTCACTATGAGCTGGTACTGACTTGATGGCATCTAACTATTACTACTACTAACACTATATTCAGTTATTCCTTAAAACAACTCGTGAGAGAAGGTAGTAGTATTTTGCCCGTTGTACAAGTAAGAAAACTATAGAGTATGTTTCAGAGCTGCAATTCAAACTCAGGTAGACTGACATAGCAGCTTACCATCACTCTAAATAGGGAAAACCTGAGAAACCAGAGGTCACAGTAAAAGCAAAGAGCAGGTACATTAAGCAAAGTGGAAAGTCTAATACCTACTTGTGGCAAGGTCTTAAACCTTTCATAACCAAATTATTTTCTGCTTTGAGTTTTTGTTGGTACCATATGTTTTCATTAATGGCAGGAATGTTTGAATCAAGGAAACAAAATGAGATAATATGGATTTTTACACAATCATATGGGATACACATGCCCTAACTGGACTATGGTGATAAGATCAGTGGGGTGAAGCCTGTTTCTTCAGATTCATACAATTATACAAATTCTCACCAGGCAGTAGCAAATACTGTAATTGGTATGGCATTTTCCCAAGAAATCTTATTGTTAGGTGCCATGGCTTGGTAACGACTCATAGAGATCCTAAGCACATAGAATGAATCCCTGCCCCATCCTTGGCCAACCTCACAATTGTTGCTACATCTAAGCCCATCGCTGAAGCCACAATCCACCTTCCTGTTCTTCTATGACCCTCCGCTTTACCAAACATGATACCCTTCTCCAGTACCTGATCCCTCCTAACAATATGTCCATAGTATGAGAGAAAAAGTTTGGCCATTCTGGCTTCTAAGGAGCACTCTGGCTGAACTTCTTCCCACAAGATCTCTTGTTCTTTTGGCAGTCTATGGTACTTTTAATATTCTCCTTCAACACCATAACTTAAATGTATCAATTCTTCCAGGGTCTTTCTCATTCGCTGTTCAACTTTCCCATGCATATGAGGTTACTGAAAATACTATGGCTTGGGTAAGGTATAACTTAATTCTCAAAGTAACATCTTTGCTCTTCAACACTATAAAGAAGTCTAGTGCAGTAGATTTGCTTAACGCAATTTATCATCTGCTCTCTTGACTGCTGCTTCCATGAATGTTGATGGTTGATCTGAGCAAAATGAAGTCTTTGACAACTTCAATCTTTTCAGAATTGATATTAAGTTTGTTTATTGGTCCAGTGGTAAAGATTTTTATTTTCTTTATATTGAGATGCAACCCACACCAAAGACCAAAGGTCTTTGGTCTTCATCAGTAAGTATTTTAAGTACTCTTCATTTTCAGCAAGCAAGGTCGTATCATCTGCGTATCACAGGTTGTTAATGAGTCTTCCTCCAATCCTGATGGCCCGTTCTTCTTCATATAATCCAGCTAAGAAATCTTGTTGTTGTTGTTGTTGTTAGATGCCATCAAGTCGGTACTGACTTATAGTGACCCTATGCACAACAGAATGAAACACTGCCCAATCGAGGGCCAACCTCACAATTGTTGCCACGATTGAGTCCATTAATGCTTCCACTTTGACAATCCATCTTTGGGGGTCTTCCTAATTTTCTCTGACCCTCCATCTTACCAAACATGATATCCTTCTCCAGCGACTGGTCCCTCCTGAAAACATGTTCAAAGTATGAGATACGAAGTTTGGCCATCTTGACCTCCAAGGAGCACTCTGGTTGCACGTCATCCAAAATGGATCTATTGGTTTTTTTGGCAGCCCATGGCACTTTCAATATTCTCATCCAGCACCACAATTCAAAAGCATCAATTCTTCTACAGTCTTCTTTATTCACTGTCTAGCTTTTGCATGCATATGAGTTTATTGAAAATACCATGGCTTGGGTCTGGTGCACCTTAGTCCTCAAGCTGACATCTTTGCTCTTCAACACTTTAAAAAGGTCTTGTGCAGCAGATTTCACTAATGCAAT
>NW_006408638.1:8242202-8242830 GCF_000296735.1 Chrysochloris asiatica | reverse complement strand
ATAATAGTGGTATTAACTGGGTTTCCCTGTAGGTGCATGGATATTATCCTATTACAGACATCGTTGTACCTCATGACTCATCTGGATATGTTCTTTTTGACAATGAAAGCAACACTATCCTCTTCAATTTGTCCTTCCTGGCATAGTAAACTATGTTGTCCTCAGATTCCAAATGGCCAATACCAGTCCATTTCAGCTCTCTAATGCCTAAGATATCAATGTTTATGTATTCCATTTCATTTTTGACAACTTTCAATTTTCCCAGTTTCATACTTTGTACATTCCATATTCCAATTTTCAATGTATGTTTACAGCTGTTTCTCTTCATTTTGAGTTGTGGCCCATCAGCAAATGATGGTCCCGTGGGCTTTAATCCATTCATGCCATCATGGTCAACTCTACTTTGAGGAGGCAGCTCTTCCCAGTTGCATTTTGAGTCCCTTCCAACCTGAGGGGTTCATTTTCTGGCACTATATCTGGCAGTGTTTCTCTGCTATTCATAAGGTTTTCAGTAACTTAATGTTCAGAAGTAATTCATCACTCCTTCTTCCTAGTCTGTCTTCATCTGGAATCTCACCTGAAACCTTTCCACCATGGGTAACCCTGCTGGTATTTAAAATACCAGTGG
>NW_006408638.1:8238194-8241957 GCF_000296735.1 Chrysochloris asiatica | reverse complement strand
TCAAGTTAGCCCTACAAGTTGGTATGAAAATTTTCACCTCATAGATTAGGAAACTTAAGATCAAAGATATTAAATGACATCCTAAAGACATGTAGCTAACAAATGAGAGAATTTTCATAAAAATTAAATCTAATTCTAAAACATATGTGCTTTGTATTATGCACTGTTACCAGAGATACAATCTGTACTGTCCACCTAGAGAAAATGTCTATGTCCAGGACCACTGTCTGTCCCTAGGGCATGTTGTAAATAAACAACAGAAGAATTTAGGGTTGTGAATATCTTTAACCAAAAATTAGTCCATCTCAGTCTTTAAAAGTCCCTTCTAAGCATGTAAATTACTGCCTCCAGAGAATAAGTAAGGAGTAATGAGGTAGCAAGTGTATACCTGGCCAGCCAGATGAGCCCTGTTGAGGTATATGGGACAGATTGTTGTTGTTGCTAAATGCTGTGGAGTCAGTTTCAACTCATAATGACCAAGTGTAGGGTTTTCAAGGTTTTAATCTTTTGTTGGAGCAGAAAGCCTTATTTTTCTCCCGAAGAACAGCTGATAGGCTCAAAGCCCCAGCCTTGTGGTTTGCAGTCCAGTGCTTATTCTATGGAGTTACTGTGCTTTCATAAGGGACAGATAGATGCAATCAATTAGGTTAAATTTCTGTATATGACAACAAAAATAAAATATTTCACAATGAAGATGTGTTTGATTCTTTTCAGCTATGTGAACTTTCCCTCAGTCTAATTTGAGAACAGTTGTTCTCAAACATGCTCATATGCCAGAACTACCTGTATAACGTGTGAAGCACAAAATATGGAGCTCTGCTCTTCAGAGTTTCATACTTGAAGGTATCTCAACTAAGTCCTGAGAAACTGGATTTCAAACAAGGTCACAGGATGGTGCTAATCCAGGGACCTTTTTTTTTTTTTTTTTGAAGACCATAGATCTAGAGTTATTTTAGGTGTCTAATTTCATTTGTCTTTATTCTAGACCAAGTTTGGCCATCACTCAAGATATCAGGTATTAAAAATGAACAATCCACTTTATCAGAAAGTGCTCAATTCTTTGACTTCGAGTGTGGCAAAATCCCTAGGAGCTCTAAGTACTTATTTGAAGTTTACATATCTCATAGAGCTTACATATCTCACAACACATTTTCCCTGAGTTTATAAAATGCAGATGTAGATGGCAAGTAAGATAAAAACTAAATACAGTATTGCTTATAACTTTCCAATTTATGCATACTCAAAAATTTCCCCTATGGCTCAGATTCTTAGGCTCTCTCTGCATAATTAATATCTTCTAGAAAGTGTCACCTGATCAATACTGGAGAACTTATTCAGTTTTCTGCCAATAATCAGATAGAAATAAGGTTTTGCAAATTATTCAAAAAAATAATAATAACTTTCTTAACTTTACTGTGAGCCTTAGACTTTTATAGTTGTCAGAGCTCAGCTAGGGAAAGCCAAGACTACCTATTTCATTTTGACAGTTCCTTTGGAACAATTATTTAATGTGAGCATTATTTAAATGTGAGAGTGGAATGAATATGTCTTGGTGTGGATTTTCAAATTTAGTCTCAACATCTTATCTTCCATCTACATTTAAAACAGCGCATTATTCTTTGCTTCTTGCCTTTCATTTAGAGTTAGCAAGGGGTTTCAGTACTAGGGAAAGTAATTTTGACTGAAGAAAAAAAAGATATATATTGGTGTGCTATCCTTGGCTTTTAATCCTGTCTGGAGAGGGAAAAAAAAAATTTTAAAAAAATATTTTTAAGCTGAAGCAAAAAGTGATGCTTTTAACTCTGCAGTTTAAAATTTAGGAAAGCTGTGTAGTCCTGAGGCTATTTCAAATCCTGAGTATTGCAAAGGTACTTCCTCATGTCATTTTGGGGAAAGACCCTGATATGAAAAAAAAGTGTATTTCCTTAGACCTATTGGGATTCAGGACTTGCAAACAGTGTAAATAGTTACATTTGGCTATTAATCAAAAGGCAAGAGGTCCAAATACACCCAAAGGCAGCCCAGAAGAACAGTCTGTACCTGAAAAACTGGCCATTGAAAATCCTATGGCACACAGTTCTACTTTGACACATATGGAATTTCTAGGAATCGGTATCAACTGGACAGCAACTAATGTTTCTGTTTTCAGTCATGCTTTTAATGGAGTCCAGGGTCATTATGAGTCAGAATTGCCTCAATGGCACTTAACAACAACAACAACAAGAGTCCTGGTCATCTATTATTGTTGTTGTTAGGTGACAGCTAATTGGCTGCAACCCATAGGGACCCTGTGCAAGGTTTCCTAGGAGCGCTGGTGAGCTTGAATGGCAGACCTTGCAATTCAAACTTTTCAGTCTAGCGCATTAACTCAAAGTATCACACCAGGACTCCATCATCTATTATAAGAGATATTTAATTGGTAGTGGACAAGACACCGAGAGTTAAAGAAACAATTATCGCTTTTCTGATGGGGAGATGGAGTGAGGTGAAAATATACAGAAAATAGTTCATTGTGTTTTTCAAAATATGGGCAATGTTCAACTGATGAAGGAATCTGTAGTTTCTGTATTTCTTTCCTCTCAAGAATATACTCATTATACTCATACTGAAAATTGGCTTTTTGTACAAATAGCGTTCATTGCATACAGTTTTTCTTAGCTCTGAAGGACAAAGGGGAAGCAGATTATTTATAGAATAAAACACATAAACAATGCAGGAATTTTTTGTTTTCTTCAAGGTGAAACAGAAAATGTCTAAATGCTGTTTCCAAACATCCCAGCCATAAACTTCAGGGAACAGAGACAAAGATCATTTTTATTGTTGACATAACAGACATGATGGTGCTTTTCAACTGTTTCCCAGAGCACAAACTTTCCATGTAAACCTGACTTTGTGACCATAACTAATGCTAGTGATGAAGGAAAAACAAATGAACACATGAAAAACAATGAGTCAGATAATGTATTCATTGCATTCAAAGGGATTCAGAGGTCCCAAAATCTGCTTAAGGTGCTGTCATTGTGAGTACATTGAAGACGATTGAGTAAAATGTTAAAATTGTATAGGAATAAACAGAGCAGTTGTTGTTTTTTTTTTTTTTAAATGACTCTAAGAAATGGTTTGGTTTTTGTTTATTTGTTTATTAAAGACTGTGGTGCACTGAATTATTGAATGTCTGTTATAGCCATTGTCTTTGTAAACTCCCAAGTGACTTTTTTTTTTTCTTTTTGTAATGGAAATGGGTAAGGAAAGGTGAATGAAGGTGCTGATGTGGTATATGATTCAGTTGTGAATAAATGCTAACAGGGTAATTGTGATTGGTCAACTTTGCCATCCTACCATGTACAAAATGAGCCAAACAGAAGTGGTCAATGTTCAACAATTTCAAAAGGTAGCATACCATCAAGAACTGATGGTACTAAGGAAGAAGTCCATGCTGCACTGAGGCATTGGTGAAAACAAGATTCCAGGAATTGATGAAATACAAATTGAAATCTTTCAACAAACTGATGCAGTACTAGAGGCAGTCACTCATCTATTACAAGAAATTTGGAAGATAGCTACCTTGCCAACCAAATGGAAGAGATCCATATTTGTGCCCATTCCAAAGAAAGTTGACCTAACAGAATGAGGAAATCAAAGAACAACATCATTAATATTACATGCAAGCAAAATTTTGCTGAAGATAATTCCAAAATTGCTGCAATAGTATATTTGCAGGAAACTGCCAGAAATTCAAGCCAGATTCAGAAGAGGATGTGCA
>NW_006408638.1:8234608-8237493 GCF_000296735.1 Chrysochloris asiatica | reverse complement strand
TTTTGCATATATTAAAAAAATAAAATAAAACCACAGAGGGAATAGAAGTAAATACTGTTGAATGATGATGCATGGAAGGAATTGTATTTATTGTAATGAAATGAAATACAGTAGGATGAGTGTAAAACTGATGTTCTCCCTGTAAATTATCACTCAATCTACAATAAAAAATGTTAAAAACATTAAATTTGTTTTATTTGAAAAGAAAACAATTAAATCCTAGAGAGTAATGTACTGATAGTAGAACCAATTATTTTTCCACAAGTAACATCTCTATCAATTTCATTCCTATATTAGATAATATTATATATGCAATGCTATACATTGCTTCTTTTTCATTTTATAGCATGGGCATTTTCTTACTTTATAAAAGTAATTTTGTAAAATGTCAATATCTGCATATTATTATATCACAGAAAAGTTCCATAATACATACAAGTACTTCTGTATTTGGAAACATTAAAGTGGCATGTAATACTGTTGTTGTTATGCACAACATAATGAAACCCTGCCCAATCCCACACCATCCTCACAATTGTATATTTGAAACCATCGTTGCTGTCACTTTGTCAATCCACCTCATTGGGTATCTTTCTCTTTTTCATTGATCATCCACTTTACCAAGCATGATGCCCTTCTCCAGGGACTAGTCCCTCCGGATAACACGTCCAAAATGTGAGAGACAGAGTCTTGTCATCTCATTATTTCTTGTAAATAACATTTTGTTTTACTTCTTCCAAGGCAGATTTGTTTGTTCTTCTGATTGTACAGAAGATTTTTTCCTCCAACACCATAACTCAAATGCATCGATTCCTCTATGGTCTTCCTTTTTCACTGTCAATCCTCCACATGCAGGTGAGGTTATTGAAAATACCATGACGCTGGTCAGGTGTAGCTTAGTCCTCAAGATGATATGTTTTTTCTTTAACACGTCTAAGAGATCTTTTGCAGTATATTGCCTAATGCAATGTATCATTTGATTTCTTGACTGCTGCTTCCATGAGTATTGATTATGGATCCAAGCAAAATGAAGTATTTACAATTCCCATCTTTCCCCCCACCCCCATATATCATGATATTATTTTTAGTCACATTGTGAGGATTTTTTGTTTTCTTTACAAGTCATACTAGGGGACTTCAAGTAGAGCCATGCTTCATGGATTTCTCAATGGCTGTAGTTTTGAAAAACTAGATCACAAGACCTTACTTTTGAGGTGCCTCTGAGTGAATAGAAACATCTGAGTTTTCAGTTATTAGACAAGTACTTAACCATTTGTTTCATCCAGGAATCTATCCATTAAAAAAAAAAAAAATCCCTGATTTTTACTCAAAATAATGAAGAAAGCTTTTAAGAAAAATATTTGGCCTACTGCCTCATTTATCTTCTTTCATTGGCTGTATCCCTTTTACACCTTGAGTGGGTCTGATGATCTGAGCATGGTAAGGGAGAAATTGCCAGAAAGGTCGTATAACAACTCAACAACCAATCAAATGTTAGTAAATAAAATATAAAAGCAAAGATCAGTGTTTATATCTAGCAGGAATATGCAATTAGAAAATTCAGTTCTTTAAAAAGATTTTATTCACAAAGGTCACCAAATATAAGTTGAATAAATTAATGATCACCTAGAGACAAGTACTAGGAATCCTGGTGACACAGTGGGCAAAGTGCTTAGCTTCATAACTTGAAAGGTTGGCAGTTTGAACCGACCAGCTGTTCTGAGGAAGAAGATGAAGCCAAATGCTTCCCTAAAGATTTACAGCCTCAGAAACCCTGTACTACAGTTCCACTTTATTCTGTATTTCTGTAAGAGTCAGAATTGACTCTGACAGTCATTTAAAGAAAAGTGTAAAACTAAATTGAAGAAGATAAAGAAAGAATTCAAAAACTCTAGACACAGACCATGATCAATTATTTAAAAGACCTCACAAAACAAAAATACATTTTTCTCCCAATTATTCTAGAATTCCCGTTCTATTCCAGTCCAATGTCTAACATAATTTTTCTCATGATAGTCAGATTTAAAAACCCAAATACTAATGACCCAACAATAACCCAAGCAATTTTGAAGTCCAATAAAAGGAGACCTTCCTTATCCACAAAACTTTCACAAGATATCAAAGTCTGTTATAAAGAAATTATGGTTAGGCACTAATAATAGAAGTCATCAGATTTTTTGTGTATAATAGGCAAATTCCTTATAGATTACTATAAAGAAGAAGTCCTGAAAGTGATCTATATCAAGATGAAGAAATCTCAGTAACATACTGTTGACTTCTCGAACCAATATGCCAAAGAAATGTACAGTATGATAAGGAAGTGTACAGGATGAAAATGTTAAAACTCTATTATTTGAAAAATTTGTATATGCTGCTGTTATTGTTGTTATTAGGTACCCTTGAGTCACTTGTGACTCATAGCAACCCTATGCACAACAGAACAAAACACTAATGTATCCTACACCATCTTCACACTCATTGTTATACTTGAGCCCATTGCTGCTGCCACTGTGCCAATCCATCTCATTGGAGGTCTTTCTCTTTAACACTGACACTCCATTTTACCAAGAATAATGTACTTCTCCAGGACTTGTCCCTCATGATAACATGTCCAAATATGAGAGAAGAAATATCACCACTCTGACTCAGTCCATGGCACTTTTAATATTTTTCTCCAGCACCATAACTCAAATGTATCAATTCTTCTACAGTGTCCCTTATTCACTTAATGTGACACAATTGAAAATACCATGGCATGGGTTAGGTGCGCCTTAGTTTGCAAACTGACAACTTTGCTCTGAACACTTTGAACAGATCTTGTACAGCAGATTTGCCTAATGCAATACATCATTTGATTTCTTGACAGCTGATTTATGACTGTTGGT
>NW_006408638.1:8231186-8233279 GCF_000296735.1 Chrysochloris asiatica | reverse complement strand
AAGTTTCAGAGTATCTTATTACATCCATGTTGATCTTTTCTTTCTCTCCTGTCACTTTAATGACTTTTGCTCTCTTCCTGTTTGGTGTCTTTGGTGTCATTCCATAACTTCTCTGGTCCTTGGTTATTATTGTCTAATGCATCAAATATGTTCTTGATATGGTCTCTAAATTCAGGTGGGATATGTTATAGGTCATAATTTGAGTCTTTTGGGCTTCATTTAGTTATCTTAGGTTGTACTTGCATATGAGCAACTGATGGTCTGTTCCACAGTCTGCCCCTGACCTTGTTTAGGCTGATTATGTGAAGTTTTTCCCCATCTCTTCCTACAGATGGAGTCAATTTGATTTCTTTGAGCTCTATCGTATAAGGTCCACGTGTATAGTTGTCTTTTATGTTGCTACAAATAGTATTTACAATGATCAATTCATTGAACTTGCAAAACTCTGTTATGTGATCTCCAGCATCAGTTCTTTCACCAAGTTCATATTTTTCAACTATTTTTCCTTCCTCTTTGTTTCCAACCTTTGCATTCTAATCACTAGTAATTATTAATACATTTTGATTGCAAATTGACTCATCTCAGAATGAAGAAGTTGGCAGAATTTTTCAATTTCATCCTCACTGACTTTAGCGCTTGGTACATAAATTTGAATACTGGTTGTACTGACGTTTCTTCCTTGTAGGCATATGGATATTATCCTATCACTGACAGCATTGTTCTTCTAGATCTTGAAATGTTCTTTTTGTTGATGAATTTCACACTATTCTTCAACTTGTGGTTCAGATTGTCAGATTCAAAATGGTCAATAGTAGTCTATTTCAGATCACTAATGCCTAGGGTATCCATTTTTATGCGTTCCATGTCATTTTTGACAACTTCCAATTTTCCTAGGGTCATACGTTATACATTCCATGTTCCTTTCATTAATGGATGTTTGCAGCTACTTCTCTTCATTTTGAGATGTGTTCTATTAGCAAATGAATTTGCTAAAAGCTTTACTCCATTCATATCATCACCGCAAACTGTACTTTAAGTAGGCAGTTCTTCCTCAGTCATATTTTGAGTGCCTTCAGGCACTATATTTCACAATATTCTGCTGTTATTCATGAAGTTTTCAGTGACTAAACATTCAGAAGTACCCCACCTCTCCTCTTAATATGGAAGCTCAACTGAAGTCCATCCACCATGGGTAACACTGCTGGTTTTAAAAATACCAGTGGTATTGCTTTCAGCGTCACAGTAACATGCAAGTCATCAAAGTACAACAAAATGACAGATGAGTAGTATGGAATAAACTTAAAAATATGGATTGGAATGACAGCATGACAAACAGACAAGCAAGTACGTATGTAATAAACATAAAATTATGACTGGGAAGAGGCACATCAACTGTCTGGAACTAATAACTTCTGGACACAGAAAAAAGAATTTGCGAAGGAGACAAATGGATTTCAATTTATTTGCAAATAAATATGCTTTTTATAAATCAAAAGCAATTCAAATAAAATATGTATATATGTTACCCTTCAATGTTACAATGTAAGTGTTGATTATATTGCTTCCTTAAATTTCCTCTAAGTTTGAAAAATGAAACTTTAACATACCTTAGCTTCTCTTATATTTTCCCATGCACTTAGCCTCTCTCTTCTAGTCACCACCCTAACTTGTACCTTTTGTTAACAGACTCAAATTGTGTGTATATCAAAACAGAAAAAAAAAATGCATAGAATTCCTATCAAGGTAAATCGTATGCCCCAGAGAACAAATGCAAGGTTGAGAAAAATTACTGTGGATTGTTGAGATTAACATACTGGGGGAGCAGTGTGTAGATTTGGTCATGTGTGGTATCTTAGTTATCTAGTGCTGCTATAATAGAACTACTACATGCAGATGACTTCAATAAACATCTCATAGTTTAGGAGGCCAGAGATTCAAATTCAGAGCTCTGGCTCTGAAAAAAAGGTTCTTATCTCCTTTCACATTCTGTAGACTCAGCATTTCTTGGAGATATTCATATATCTTGACATCACTCTTCCTCTGGGTCTCTGGGTTTTACAGTGCAGGAAGTCCACATCCAAGGGACACACTGC
>NW_006408638.1:8228864-8229726 GCF_000296735.1 Chrysochloris asiatica | reverse complement strand
ACAACATGTCTGAAGTATGAAAGATGAAGTTTCACTTTCACTTTCATCCTTCATCCTGGCTTCTAAGGAGCATTCTATTATTTCTTCCAGCACAGATGTGTTCATTATTCTGGTAGTCCATGCGACTTTTAATATTCTTATCCAACATTAAAACACAAATGCATTAATTCCTCTATAGTTATCCTTATTAATTGTCCAACTTTCACATACATACATGTTGAAAATACCATGGGTTGTGTCTGGGTGTGCTTTTGTTCTCAAACTGAAATTTTTGCTCTTGAACATTTTAAAGAGGTCTTGTGCAGCTGATTGGCCAAATATAATATGTCATTTGATTTCTTGATTTTTTTTTCATTTTATTTAAATGTGTAATTAATAGGAACATTAAAGATGCATTTTTTTTTATTGTTATTGAGGCATAACTTGCCCAAATTTGAGGCATCAGTTTTGTAAGCTGAACATTAATACGCTTAAGGAAGTAAAAGTGCAAACAATATAAATTCACATTGAAAACTACACAAACAAAAGTAGACAAAATAGAGATGGTTTGTTGTTGTTGTTGTTAAGTACCGTGGAGTTAGATCCAACTCATAGTGACCCTGCACAGTGTTTCTGAGGCTGTAAATCTTTATGGGAGCAGAACACCTCATCTTTTTCCCACAGAGCCGCTGATAGTTTTGAACTGCTGACCTTAGGGTTGGCAGCCCGACTCGTAACCAACTATGCTATCAGAGGCCTTTAAAATAGATGATTGGGATATAGTAAAAATTAAAAACTTATGGACATCAAAAGACTTCACCAGAAGAATAAAAACGGAGCCCACAGAATGGGAAAAAATATTTTGCAACAACACATCAGACAA
>NW_006408638.1:8212906-8224034 GCF_000296735.1 Chrysochloris asiatica | reverse complement strand
TTAGTGCTAGTTGCCAGTCAACTTGAAATGCTTAACCTTGGGTGTAGGGGAGAAAAAGTAAGGGACCTCCTTTGTCCTCTATGAATGAAAACAAATTTTGTGTACTTTTTAATGTGTTCATTCATTAGTATATATAGAGTAATATCAAGTGCTGTGTCCTGTGCAAAAGATAATAAAAATGAAACTCATTTCATACATAAAATAAAACATTGTGCTAGATAAAAAATTTTCAATTTTTCGAACGTTTGTTGTTAGTATTTTATTATTTCCCATGTTAATATTATTTTCAATGTATGCTAGAGTGTATCCATGTCTTTATCACACATTTTAAAGTTAAAATTATAAATATGTTTTTTTACAAATGTCAACAGATAACTGTATGTAAATGCTATACAATTGCAAAGTAATGTGAAAGGTTCATCATGATGTTTGACTTGTGTGAATTCCTTCAGTTGTGCATATCATCTGGGACTGGGGTTCTCATTGGTTTTATACTAGGTGTGCAAGACTATATACTAACGTCAGAATCATGACAAAGAGCATTGCTGGCCCTCCCAGCTAGAATTGCTCTATCAGCAAGCATGGATGAACAAGATGGTTCTCTTAAATTGGATCAAAGACTTGCTATCTATTAAGATAATACAACCTTGCCCAGTAACTGCTTATTTTTGATCCCTTTGCATATTGATGAATGTAGTAAGAGCCCACCCCTGCTTCTTGTTTATTAGAAAGAATACACTCCCAAGAGACCTACAAATATAAGGCGTTTCAGTTATATGGAAGGAGACCGTAGAAGATAGATGTCAAAAAAAGATGTTGAAATGGTATAGTATTCTCATAGCTTAAACAATGTTGCACATGGGAACTCTGACAATCCTGCTAGAAATTTCTTTCTCACAGCATATTCTCATACCCTGGAACTGGTATCAATTTCCTTTAGCATGCTGTCGTTCCCTTCCACAATGGCACTTGCTTTTCTTGAGTTGTCTGTTTGGCATCTATGGAACTTTGCTTTAGATAACTAGTGCCTCTGTTTTTGATGCTTTAAGCACATATTTATCTTGATTATTGAGTAATCTTTCCTTGTGTTCAGTGCCAGATGATTAGTCAAATCAGCATGATTATTCAGTAATGCATTATAGTTTGAGTAATGCTAATATAGTTATGCTTCTGATGAAAATAATTCCTAAAACGTTGTCTTTGGCTGAGACGCCATATAATGGGAGCATGTCTTCTTTATACATAGAAAAGGAAAGGAAAAATTCAGGTAATTATGTTGGCAATTCCAGTTAAAGAGAAAATATTCAAATACTTGAAGCAAAAGCGAATTTGAGGTCTAAAGTTTGCAGTTAACTTAGTTCAGTGTTGCCACAGGATTGTTGTCACCATGTGCAAGAACTCATGGTATAGCTCCACCCCCATGGATCGCCTCCCTTACAGAATCCTTAGTAACGTAGTAATTTTTATTATCAATTTTAATGAGAAAAAATATGTGATAAATAGATGGCACCTAACTACAACAACATACAAATATAATATTTCTGAGATTATATAAATTCTTACTACAAAATTGGTTTGTAAAATCTTTCTATACTGACTTATATTATTAGCTATAATGTTATTAGTAACTGAGAGGAAGTCTTTTAAATTTTTTTTCTCCTTTCCCTTTCATTATAACTTCATTCTCAAAAACTTTCTATTGAAAATTGTAGCTAAAACATCAGAAAATTTGACAAAATCAGTGACTATAAAAACCCCAGTAACTACAACAAAAACAAAAATAGTATGTGGTTGTAATATGTGTAGACAAAACTATATGATCAGAAGTCATTGTAATTAGGTAATAATGCTAATAACCAGAGCATACTTGCTGTTATTAAGTGCCCTTGGGTCTGTTCTAACTCATAGTGACCCTGTATAGGGTTTCTGAAGAGTGGATTGTGAACTTGAACCACTGACCTTGTGGTTCAAATCAACCTGGCTATCCAAAACACTAACCTACAGCATCACACCAGGACTCTTACCTAAACCACAGCAACTGGTATTCCTAGACAGTCTCCCATCCAAGTACTAACCAGGCCGGACCCTCTTAGCTTCTGAGATCAGATGAAATTGGGTGCATTCAAGGCAGTATGGCTGTATGCTAGAAGGTTCAAAGAGTAAAGTGGTATAGCGAATTGGGCTGCGAACCTTAAGGTCAGCGGTTCGAAACTACCAGCCGCTCCGTGGGAGAAAGATGAGGCTTTCTACTGCAGTAAAGATTTACACCCTCGGAAACCCTGTACAGGGTCGCTATGGGTCAGAACCGACTCAACGGCACTTAACAACAACAACAGGTATACTGAAACATGTAACCTACGCTTAAAAATATGTTTTTGTTTTTATAACTAACTACAAGGATTTTTTTAAATTAAATTTCTATTGAAATATAGCACAAAAATGTAATAGACAGTTATGTTGGTATAATCTCATTTAACAGTATCACCTGGGGTGATTTGTACATCTCACAATCTTCCCAGTGACAACACTAATATCTCAATTTCACTTTGTCAAGAGAACAAAGCATTCTATGAATGTATTTTACTGTGCAGAGACCCCCAAAGTATTATGTCTAGTGCATATGAATTGAAGAACCTAAAACTAACTTTCTCCTTGTTACCTCAAGTGGCATTAATCAAGGCTATTGTAGTTTTTCTGTGTGTTTCAAATTTTCAGAGACTGCTGTTGTTTGCCAATAAAGTTTCAGGTAAAATAGTCCCATAAACATGAAAATATAACTTACGTTTATCTAATTTCCACTTGCCTTGAGCTTCTGGAGCAGACAGGGCTGTGTGCCTGAGGATTGTGGATAACTGTGGATAGGTACTAAAGGTTCTAGACCTAGTCTCCTCACTAGTTCTTTTGTTGCATTTTGTTGTAATTTCTGCTATTCTGTGTTGTTTGTCACTACATCTGGGCTGCTGTTCTGGTTCCTCTCCTTGGCTACCAGGACGCTTAATGGCAACCCCACAGGATGTGAGTCTAGTGGGGCCTCCTGTGCTACTCCACGTTTACCCTCTTTCCCCTGAAGGTGTAAGATGACTTGAGATGACTTTGGAACTTGTAGTTTGCCAACCTTTTCCTGGCCTTGCCTTTCTTCCATTTCATTCATATTGTGTAGCTATCATAAAAGAGTATCCTCTGCTCTTAAGCCTTTCCCTCTAGAAAACAATTTTTATAATCATCTCAACAGGCTACTGTCAATTTTTTTCTATCTTTTTTAATAAATTCATTTCTATAATATTAATGTACTGAATAGGACCAAGTTGACCAATAGACAAGCTGACTGCCACCAAGTCAATTCAACTCATAACAACCCTGTAGGGCAGAGTAGGACCATTCCTTTGGGTTTCACTTTTTAACAGAGTGACACATATGTTGTTGTTAAGTGTTGTCCAGTTTGTTCCAACTAATATAGACTCTGTACAGGGTTTCCAAAGACTGGTTGGTGGTTTTGAACTACCAACATTGTGTTTAGCAGTGGAGCACAACAATAGTGAGGTTGGCCAGGGATCGGGCAGTGTTTCATTCTGCTGTGCATAAGGTCGCTATGGGTCGGTACTGCCTCGATGGCACCTAACAACAGCAACACTTTTCCTACAACACCACACTAGGACTCCACGATATAGAAGGATGGTGTGCTTTGCAAGTTCATCATGTTTCAAAGCTAACTAGTATTTTATTTACTATCCAAGATTTTCTTCCCCTTAAATTAAAAATTTGTATTGTTTTACATACAACGTCTCCATATCTATAATGAATCAAATAAGCCTATTTTGAAAGCAATTTATTTATGAATAGCTGTTCTTTTTTGCTTATAAATGTGAAATATGGTTCCATGGACTTCTCCTGTGCTAATCTCGCTTCTGGAATATTACTGCCTGGAAGTCTATGAAAAGTGGTCTTGTATTTTCTGCACCTGAAAACACCCCTCATGAACCATCACACCCTCTGAGACTCCCAAGCTAATTTCCAATACTTGAGACCTTAGAGTAGTGTTCAGTTCTGTAAGATTGGATTCTTCTCAAATCAAGTTTCTCCTCAACTCAGTGGTAGTTTTCTATCCACTCTCTCTGCCAGCAAGGAAGAACAACCAGACCCTAATGGACCTGTCCAGGAGAAACCAAACTCATAGTCTTTCCAGTTTATATTCTCCCTCCAAAGTTTTAAAAATCTCAGGTTCAAGTTTTAGACAGAGTTTAAACTCAAGGTAAAGTATACTTCCTTTGCCTTAGCTGATCTCAAGGACATGTCTCCCAACACACAATTTTAACAAGTAAGCTTAATATTGAAAGGGCAGTCTTCATTGAGTTTCTTCTAGCTTCAAAGATAACAGTCCTTTCCCTGATGCATGTTGCTGTTTTTAAGTACCACTGAGTCAGTTCTGACTCATAGCAACCCTGTACAGGGTTTTTGAGGAGTGACCAGTGGGTTTGAACTGCCAACCTTGTGGTTCAAACTGACCTTGCAGTCATTATTCTGCAGCACCATACCAGGACTCCTTCACTGATGCATAAAAACTCCTTATTTTAGGTTAAATCCTTCTCAGTATTCATGAAAGCAGAAATCAGATGTTGAGTATAGGAAGGAGAGATACCTTGGAAAAAAATAGGCCAATATTTTAAAGAAATTCATTTACAATTGTTTTATTAAATAATCACCTTTTACATCTCAGAAGACCTTACCCCTGAAGTGCAAAAAACCATTTGAGGTATTAAAACTGAGGAAATATTTGCATACATTTTGTAAGGCTTTTACACTATTGTAATCAGAATGTTCAGTATTAACTAAACACAGGATCAGGCAGTGTTTCATTCTGCTGTGCATCAGGTCGCTATGAGTCAGTACTAACTCGATGGCACCTAACAACAACAACAATAATGTATAACTGAAGGTTTAAAAGAACAAAGCCACATAAAACAAACCTGGTTTGTCTCATTATAGTTCTGGTTCTCCCATTATGATGAATGGATGACAAAAAAATAATATGAGGCCTATTATGCTTGTGAAATATGTCCTTGTTCATGAAATGAAGTACATTCCCAAAACATAAAAATCAAATTGAATTCAGTAATAAGAATCAAGTTCTGCATTGATCTTTGGATCAATGGGAATTCATTTAAAATATCTGAAATAGACTGATCAGAGTATTTTAATATTATTCACTTATATAGTGGGAGAAGGTTGAGCTTTCTGCTCCTCAAAAGATTTACAACCTTGGAAATCCTATGTAGGATTGCTATGAGTCAGAACATCCTCGATGGCACACAGTAGCAGCCACAGCATGTACATACAAGTTCACGTAAGTTGCATGTTTCATAGGATTTTTTTTCTCTTTGAATTTGAAAATAATTTTTTAAATACATTAAGTTCAGAATATTCTCTTCAACCTCAAGCTGACTGCCACCAAGTCAATTAAACTCATAACAACCCTGTAGGGCAGAGTAGGACCACTCCTTTGGGTTTCATAAATTGTAAATCTTTAGTGAGACATTGTTCTCTTGCAGAGCCACTGGTGGGTTTGAACTGCCAACCTTGAGGTTAGCAACTCAATGTTTAACCCACTGTACTTATAGGATCTTTGGTCTTTGCAAAGCCATTTCTAAATAACACAGGGAGAGTAAACAGACTTTCTAAATGTTTTCAACTTTTTCTATATTAAACAAATTGCCCAGTGACTTTACAGATCCCATTTCAGTTTCACTGTGCCTAGATCCTGAAATAGTATATTGAAGCAATTTTCATCATAGTATAAACACTTTCTCCTGGAATATTAAGGCAAATTTAAAAAAAAAACAAAACTTTGATTTTCTGATTGATTGAATTATTAACTTCATAGTGTAGATACTTCATTTGAAATAAATCTGAAAATGCATAGTGATTTGTATGTGGTGAGATAAATGTAGTCTCAATAATTGGTCATAATTGTTGACTAGAAATTCGGTTCAAATGCAAACTACCGTTAATGTGGCACTTCTACTAGCTGTACATACTAAGTTTTGGTGATTGTCATTGAATTGCTTTATTTATTCAATTGTGTACAAGATTTGGCTCGAGCACAGAAAATTGCAGGTGAATTGTGTTTGTGTGTGTTTTAAGAAGTGTATATTTATGAACTGGTTGAAACTTTGCAGTATTTTGTGAAATAGATAAAGGATCAAAAGTTTCTTGAAATGTACTGTTAGAGGAAAATATGGTTTATTGCATGGCAATTATGACACCTTAAACTTCCTCTTTGTTCTAAGAGGAAAAGGAAACAAGAAGCTGTTAAAAACCCACACAGGAACACTATGCTTGTATAGTGATGACAATGTCCTCTTCCCACATCATGGTTTGCTTTCCATATAACGATTCTTGAATTAACAATAATCTTTGCACAGTTGCTTCACTGCTGGAATCACAGCTGTGATAGCATCTGAATTGTTTACCTGGGGGAAGAGGTAACATGCATTGATGTCTTCACATGAACCAGAAGGAGAAAACTGATCACAGCCATGTTTATCCAAATGAATAATGATGCAGAATCCACTTAGTATCCTTTGGGGGTTAACAATGATTTCTGCTATTTGCTACCTAAATGGATGTTCCAGGTTAAAATACATTTCCCAAGAGTCTGTTTTAAATGAATGTCATCAGAAATGGAAATCGGCCAAAAATAACAGGATGTCACAGATTGAGTAATTAAATCTCAGGAGTCCAAATTGGCCAATCCAATTAAAACAACTTTTCAAGCTGGAATTAACCCGGATAGAACAAAAAGCAACTTTTATTTTCGGACTACATATGCAAATCTACCATCACATTGGACTTTAATGCTTTGGGGGGAAAAAAGAAACAAATTTTTCTAAGTCTACTTTTTATCTACATCACTACCAATCAAAATCAAATAAAATAAAAGGAATATGACTGATCCTGTAAGGTCTAAGTCCTTAATATTTCTTTAGTTTATAGTTACTATACCCATTTGGTGCCATACAAATAGGGCTGGCCACATACACAAGTGATAATAGCAGTATTATTAAAATTCTTTCTCTATCCTCATACTGATGAGCTGCACTGGGAAATCTAACAAGCTTACATATACCTAGTGCTGGCTGACATTCAGTTCAAATGAAACAGTGACTGTGTAACACACAATATAGTCACTGAAGGTTGCTCTGGAGAGCAAGAATGTGTCGTAGTCATTCAAAGACTGGGTTTCTTACACCATTCAACACCAAACTGGTAGGTCCCTTCCGATGTAGAAGGACCAGTGAGCAGAGGAGAAGAGAAAAGCTCATGACTCCCAGGATGACCATGCCTGATATCAGTGCACTGGTGATGGAGTTCAGCTGGAAAGGAGGTTCACTTGGAGAACCTGCAAGTAATGAAACACACACAGTTGTAAAGAACCAATATCAAATTTCTCTCAGTTCATCTCAAATTATACCTGCCAATCATCTGTCATAAATATCTTCAAGAATAAATCATGTGCAATGTATTTGACTGCAACCAAATTCAATACTCAAATTATTGTATGGTTTTGAGCTGTGGTATCTCATATACAATTTTAAAAAAATCATCAATGGTGGTGGTAATGGTGGTGTGCGGTGAAGTCATTTCCAATTTATAGTGACTCTCCATAGGGTTTCTGAGGCTATAAATCTTTGTGGGAGCAGAAAGTCTCATCTTTCTCCCATGGACCAGCTGGTAGTTTCAAACTGCTGACCTTGCAGTTAGCAGTCCAACTTATGCTATTGTTGTTGTTGTTAAGTGCCATCGAGACAACCCCGACCCATAGCGGCCCTGTGTAGGTTTTCCGAAGAGCAGCTGGTGAGCTTGAACCGCCAACCTGGGAGTTCAAACGGCTTTGCAGTCTGGCACATTAACCCACAGCGCCACACCAGGACTCCAACTTATGCTATTAGTGCTCCCTAAATTATCTAAAATTCCCTAAAAAAAAAAAAGAAAAAAAAAAATCCTTAAATAATCCCTAAATAAATCACTAAAAATTTGGCTTGAGCACAGAAAATTGTAAACAGTATAAATATCGATCTATGTACCACCTGTGAATTAAAAAACACCAGCAAACTACTACTTAAAATATAACAAATATGTAATACCAAGGCTCATTACATATACATGGTAACAAGTTTTGTAACTGGTCACTAAAAATTACTTAAAATGAAGAGAACATCATACTTTTATGTAAATTATCTTACCAAGCTGTGAATTATTGGTTGGAGTTTCTTCTGTGGGCGAGAGGAAAGGGAAAACAGAAAAACAAAAGTGACATAGATGCTCCAAACATTTATCTTTGTTAATTCTATCTCTATAATTCACATTTTATCTACATCCCCTCCTATCTCGTCTACCTACTATGTTCCCAGAGAGAGCAATAATGAAAGACCTCTTATACCATTTTCCTTTCCCAGTCTTTGATCTGCAGGTCCTAGGGTTCACCACCCTACTGCTGTCCAGGGCATACAAATGTAATCTCAGAATATACTTCCTTGTATTTTTCCTGCTAATGTTGCTTCATCATTATCTTTCCAGTCAGGTTAGTGGGGGTAGTAATTGTTAACAGCTATTACATTTTTTATGGCCCTATAACATGCCATTTGTTATTCTGTTACAGCAAGATATTCATTATTTAATGCCACTCTATTTTAAGTGTTGCCAATGTGCCCATCCTGATCTGTAAAAACATCATTTTAAGTTCCAAGGAGATGAATTCACACTTAATAACTAAATGAAAGGGAAACATGACTCTTGAGTTTGAGTTGTAGTTTTATTTGCTTATGTTAGAAAAAGATGAAGCTGTTGATTTTTCATGTTTTCTTAGCAACAGAAAAATGGATGTAATGAGCACTCATTCATTTGGTTTCCCAAATTTTGCTGCTCATTTTGTAAGCATGTAGCTATTAATCCTTGTTGGTATAACTAGTAGATTTCATGTTTTCATATTTGTGCTGTTATAAGTGAATGTGAATATTGTTGCCCATTTGAACCATAAAATATGTACAGTTGACTACTTGGTTCTGCAATATAAATATTTATATAATTAATGTATGTGTAAGACTTATACAGCTTATAAAGTGCTCTTTCCTATATGATCACATTTAATCCTGATAATAGCCATATGGTTTAGATATTATTTCTACCCCCATTTTATGGATGAAGAAAACATCCATCTGTTACAGGCACTGTGATAATGTAAGCATATGGTTAAATCAAAGTTTAATTCTAGAATCCTCTTTCTAAATAGCCCAAGTATGTAGAGTTGAAAAATATCTCAAGCTATGAAAATTCACAATCAATATTTGAAATAATTTATGGGAAAACCTGAGGAGATATTTATAAAACACATGGTACTATTTTTCCTAGTTATGTGTATCTTGGCAAAAATGTTGGTTTTTCTGTATGACCCAGAAACAGTATTGTCCAAAACTCATAAAACACTAATTCAAAGAATTATTCAGAATGGTGCAATATATCACTATAGGGTAAAATGAAAATAACATATATTATTATGATGGAACATCCTTAGGAATATATGAACCCCAAATCACTACTACTTTACAAAGGAATTTCCTTCTCGTGGAGAAACAGATGAGGTGAGTGGACTATGACCACCGCATCCAGAGATCTGTGTGCCCATTTTCCAAGACAGAAGAGTATGCAGTGCTCCTTTTTAAAGGCTACTCTTCATTTAGACAGAACACTTAATTTGCTATTTTTAAAAATCCTTCTATTAAAGCATAGAACAGAAAATCTTAAGGACTAAGTATTATGACTGGATGCTACCACTAGCTTCTGCATTTTGAGGATAATCAAAGAAATCGGGTTATTCACAAGACTTCTCAGAAGAGGACAAAACACCCCCATTGTCAACAGACTCTGAAGAAATGGAAGTATCCTACCAATGGCAGATGGCTGAAATCAAAGTGTGGAATGCACCATTACTTGGAAACCCTGCTAAAGATCACTGTGACTTGAAGCCTATCCAATGACATTTAACAACAATATTACTGAACATTATTTGGCATTGTGTTTTATTAAGGATAAAGGTAGAGAGAAAGCTTTATTAGGTTGCTGTTTTTGTTATCCTGCCATTTTCATATTATTATAATTTTTAAAAATTTAAAAAACAACACTATATAGCTCAGAAAAGTGAGGTGGACATTTTCTAGACATTTATCAACTACACTTTGGATTTTTCCTTACACCCACTTGCTCTTAATATATACATAATGTGTTTGAAGAAGCAAACAAAGCCTTCTGGAATTACAGAAAGAACAGATTGGAATACTATACCAAGTGGGCTCTCCAAATATATATATATAGCTACTTGAGAACGATATCATGTTTGGCAAGGCAGAGGGTCAGAGAAAAAAAAGGAAGACCTCCAACAAGATGGATTGGCCAAGTGGCAGCATCGATGGACTCAAGTGTGGCAACAGTAGTGAGGTTGGCCCAGCATCGGGCAGTGTTTCATTCTGCTGTGCTGACGCGATGGCATCTAACAACAACAACTTGAGAATCCATAGGATAAAGGCAATAGCAGCAATATCACTGCCATTTGAAATACAAAAATTGCAGATAAATTTCAGGCTCTGGTTTACTCTCAAATAAGTGTTTAAAATGGATAGAAAAATATACCAACATTAATGCAAAGGTATATGCAGAAAGAATAATTTTCCTTCCTTGACACAAGTAAACTATTAAAAATGTATTTCTTGACTATCTATATAGTAAAATATATTCGTTGAGATCACCTAAATTTTTCATGTCTATTGTCCTTAGTGTTGTTTGCCAATAGTCTCTATATTTAGATTTAAAACTCCGTGAGGGAAAAGACCATGGTCTGGTGTTTCTTTTATTCCAGTTCCAATAGTGGAGTGCCTTTCTCTGTAAGAACTAACTAGGGAGCCAGCATTCACCGAAGACCCACCTGAAAGAGGGATGTCATCTGCATCTCCATTGAGGCCCCCTCTGAAAGAGCACCAAGGAGCCAGCCAGCCCTTTCCACAGCAGAGAAGACTTTAAGAACTGTTTAACCCTTAGAGAACTGGTTAAACCCCAGGGACATTCTGCTGCTTTGCTTGTC
>NW_006408638.1:8198840-8211795 GCF_000296735.1 Chrysochloris asiatica | reverse complement strand
CCTTTGGGTGTTTGAATAATTGCATATTCCTGAATGTTTTGGTACACATTAAAAAAAAAAAAAAACAACAGAGGGAATAGAAGCAAATACTGCTGGCTGATGATGTGCCCTGTAAACTTTCACTCAATCCAAAATAAAAACTTTTAATAAAAAAAAAAAAGAAAAAAAAGAACTAACTAAATAAATTTAAATGAAGTACTAATTATTCATAAAGCTCAATGGCACTGCCTTGCCTTGGGTTTCTCCATAGGAATTTAAATAAATGAAATAATTAGGTAGTATTGTTTTTTTTCAGTGTTTGCAGATGTAAGTTTCCAGAATTATACCTCATGATAAGCATTTACCAACTTAAGTTGTTTTAGCATTAGTTTAGCATTTGAGTATCTTAATTAAGAAAACTTTAGGAATTTTGAGGATTTGGGATTTAGAGATGTGAAAATTATCCCCAAATCAACTAACAAGTAAAAATGTTGAGTAAAAATAACCACAATGAATTTTATTTCATTAGAAACAAAACAAGCAAACCCTACAACTACTAACAAAACAAACAGACAAAAACAGATGTTTCTAAATTTATCAGCTTACTATGGGGAAAGAGGTGGTTCAATAAGTGAGTGAGCACAGATGCCAAGGATAAGAGCATTGAAGAGAGAAAATCAAGCCTAAAATTGAACTGATCTCTATAAAATGTTCCATAACGACCTAAAGAGATAAAGTCTAGCTGACTTAACGTAAAAACAAAAGTGAAACGAAAGAAAGAATTCAGCCCTACTCATCGATTTGGAAATTAATTTGCACATGGGATTTGTCTGTAGGTGAATATGACCTATTGAGTTCTGGACTCCTCATTTTGTATAAGGTTGGACTATATGAATTTACCTCTTTTATAGGTCAAAATCTCAAACAAACTCACTTCCACAGAGTCTACTCCGATCTATAGTGATTAAAGACTAAATCTTTACATAAACTAACAGTCTCATCTTTCTCCTTCAGTACTATTGGTGGGTCTGAATATCAGTTAGTGGTACAGTGTTTTAATATTAAAAAAACACAGACAAAAACACTATATAGCTCAGAAAAGAGAGGTGAACATTTTCTAGATGTTTATCAACTACACGTTTGATCTTTTCTTACACCCACTTGCTCTTAATATACACATAATATGTTAGAAGAAGCAAACGAAGTCTTCTGGAATTATAGAAGTGCCACCAGAATTTTATAGTCCAGAACTGGTTAAATACTGGCAGTTTCATATGGCTCAGCCTAGTAAAAGTAGCTCTTGAACTCTAGTCTCTCAACCACAAGTGAGAAAGCCTGGATTAAAGAAATAATAACATTAATGGACAATTTTAATTAATTTTCATGACTAGGAGCTACTTACTCTAAGGGTTCTTTGGATTATCTGGTTTAACAAGAGTAATCTACAGATGTTAGAACTGTTGTTATTCCCATGTTAAAGGACAAGTAACTGAGGCATGGATTTGAACATAAAAGACCACTCAGAGTCAGTGTGCTTAACTTCCACACTGTACAACTCCCCCTTCCTTCATCTAACTGTGTGGCTTCTTGACGGTTGCTGGATCTCGCTAAAGTTGTATTCATCTGTGAAATGGAGGTACATGCCATATTGCTAGATACAAAAAAGTGGGAGTACATTCTATGGAAAAGATAGCCTATTAGTATGTATTACACAATCAAAAAGGAACCCTGTTGGCACAATGTATAAATACTCACCTCCTAACCAATATGTCAGCAATTGAAACCCACCTTTATTCCATGGGAGGAAGATGTAACAGTCTATTTACATAAAGATTACAATCTTGGAAATCTGTGAGGCAGTTCAACTTTGTCTTGTAGGGTTGCAGTAAGTCTGAATGGACTCAACAGTACTGGGTTTGGTTTCGGTTTATACAGCAAAAGGGTGCTGCAGTCAAATAATTTAGCAAACTTAAAGTTCAAATAAAGATAAACTGTCTCTTTCTAAAAATGGCACAATATTGCAGGGCTTTCTTTAACATGTTGATTTACAGAGAGTATTTCCATATCATATTTGATTCATGGAATATTTTTAAAGAAGATATTAAGTAACTATTGTTTCAAGAATAATATTTCAGCAAAGGCTATTATATTGTAATATCGATATTCACTGTAATTGTTGGTTTTATTTTTGTTTTTCTTATGACTTCAGTGCAAAGTCTGAAGTCTTGATGAAGCAAAGATCCAAACCCAAGTATCTTTTTATTTTGACCTATGGGTAAAGAGCCCTAGTGGTGTAGTGGTTCCAAGTTGGGCTTCTAATCTCAAGGTCGCAGTTTGAAACTACCAGCAGTTCTGGGGAGAAAGATGAGGCTTTCTGCTCCCATAAAGTTTTACAGCCCTACAGGATCACTATGAGTTAGAGCCAATTTCACGACACGGAACCAGCACCACCATGGGTATAGAAGTTACTGTCACAAATACAGAGCACAAATGTACTGGTGTTTTAGTTAACCTGCTATGTTTACTCTGGATAGGATTTGAAATACTTTTGTGGGTGGAAGGAATAGTTTTATAATGTAAGATTGCTATATTTGGGTCTCTAAAAGTAAAGGAGTTCTGGTGTGGTGCTGAAGATAAGCACTGCTTGTTAACCATAAGGGCAGTCTTTCAAAACCCACCAGTCACTCCTTAAAAATCCTGTATTCGATGACACTTGACAACAACTTAACAAAGAGTAAGATAGGAATCCTGGTGACACAATGGTTAAGCACTCAATTGCTCATCAAAAAGTCAGCAGTTTGAACCCAACTAGTGGCTCTATGGGAGAAAGTCCTGGCAATTTCTACTCCCCCCAAAAGTGTTACTGTTCTTCAGTGCCGTCAAATCAGTTCCAAACCATAGTGACCCTGGACAGGCTTTCCTAGCCTTAACCCACAGTGAATTACAACCTCCCAAATCATATGAGGAGTCCTGGTGTGGTGCTGTGGGTTAATGTGCCAGACTACAAAGCCGTTTGAACTGAAAGGTGGCCAACTGCTCCTCGGAAACCCTATACAGGGTCGCTACAGGTCAGAATCGACTCGACGGTACTTAACAACAAAAACAACGAATCATATGGAGCTGTTTCATTCTGTCACATGGGGTCAAAATTAGTTGGAATCCACTTGACAGCACCCAACAACAACCTAACAACAAGCAGTGACACCACAATAATCATCAAAAGCTGAAAGCTCTCCTACTACTTATCAAAAATTATTTAAAAAATAAATCCAGAGAGAGAGAGAGAGAGAGAGCTCAAGGGTGTTTGGAAGGATTACACATGAGCTGTTGATGATTTTGCTTATTGAGAGACTAAGGTAATTAAAGTACAATCTCAGTATATTGTGGAGTCAGGTGCTATTTTTGAAGTAGAAAAAGGCTGAAAATTGGAAAGGAAGAGAAGCAGGCATGATGTCAAGAACACTGCATTAGCTCTTTAAAGTTATAGCAGATATTTTGGGCAGCTGAGTATGATATGTGTGAAACCTAAGAACTTGGACAGCTGTCTAATAATGACAGAATTAGAAACTTCTACTTAGTAATCTTTATTGGGATTTGGATGTCTTGGTAATGTTTTAAAATTAATTACTCTAATAAATTATTTTAAATTTGCAATATTTAAATTTGGCTTGACCTAAGTAAAAAGAGGAATCCTGGTGTGACACCATAGGATAAGTACTTGACCTCAAGGTCAGTTTGAACAGCAAGGTCAACAGCTTAAACTCACCATTTGCTCCTCAGAAACTCTGCACAGGATCACTATGATTCAGAACCGATACACCGGCACTTAACAAGTCAAAAGAGGAGCCCTGATAGCAAAGTGGATTATAAATTAGGTATTAGGCTGTTATCCACATAGTTGGAGGTTCAAATCTACCAATTGCTCCACAGGAGAAAAATGAGGCTTTCTGCTTCTATAGAGATTTATAGTCTCTGAAACCCTATACAGGGTTGTTATGAGCTGGCATCAACTTTACAGTACACAACAAAAAATAAAAAGAAAGCAAGGAAGTTATTAAGGAGGAAAAGTCATCTATGCCAGATGGGCAGAAATATGTTGCTCCACGTTCTTTTTACACAGCAAACAGACTGTAAATATACTTCATAGATATAAAAACACTTTTTATTGTGCCTGCCCAAAAGCACTTCCAATTATTGGCAACATGAACTAACTTTCTATCCAGTATAATTCTAAGAGCTATTTTCTGACAGAAAGAGGTAAGTGTTGGGTCTCTCACAACCATGAATGAGTCATTTTCAAATCATTCAAAGCACAATCTAAATCTTTAAGAAAGATGGACTAAATTTAAAATTTAACATTTATTCAATTTCTGCATTTTTAAAAGGTCTGTTCATTTTTTTATGATTAAAAGCAATTGTCTCAATTTTTTAGGCCAAAACAATTTTTACTATTTACCTATGGTGAAAAAAATTTTGTTCCAATATGGATTGTAAAACATGGAAACAAAGACAAAGACAATTTAGCTAAAAAATAAGAAGAGCCTTGCAGAGCTAATATACAGTAGAAAAAATTAGAATATAATTAGAACATGAATTCTACACTTTTATAAGCATATTTCAAACTAGAGAGTTAGAATCTTCTAAACTCTTTCTTCATTTTAAAAATGAATAAATATTTGCCTAGGGAAAAGAAATAGAATCAATATTTGCCTAGTGAAAAGAAGTACAATCCTAAGACACATGGCTGTTAGGACAAAAGCTAAGATCTAGAACTAGCTTTCCTAGATTTAGTTCAAGTGCTGTTTTTACTTAACATCATGTCTATTTTATCCAACTGATACTGGAGTTCCATGGGTTCACATTGACTAAAGCAACATTTTGTTGAAGTGTGTGAGTGTGTGTGTGAGAGAACATACATGCACAAATATTTCTACAAAAAGAGCATGTGTGTATAAACAGTTGTGTCTATTAAGATCATGAATGTGTATACTGAATGGGGGTATGCAGTACTTACGGTCTTGAGAGAAAACAAGTGGTACTTAATGTGAGTAGTTTGTTGTTATTGTTAGGTGTTGTTGAGTAGATTTCAACTTATAGTGACGTGTACACAGTTTCTGAGGAGCAGTTGATGGGTTTGAACTGCTAATCTTGTGGTTCACAGTCCAGTATTGATCCTGCAGAGTCACACCAAGGGTCCAGAGATAATTAAATCAAGGAGAGATTCTGGTTGGGTGGTGAAAATACTTGGCTACTACCAAAGAGTGAAGGTTTGAATCCATCCAGAGACTCCTTAGAAGAAAGGCCTGGTGATCCACTTCCAAAATTATCTATTGGAAATGCTATGCAGCACAGTTCTACTCTGACAAACTTGGGTTGCCATGAGTTGGAATTGACTCAAAGGCAACAAGTTTGGATAATAAAGGGGCTCTCTACAAGAATGTAGGAAACTCACAAGAGAAATTTAAGTTGCCTGAAGTATGGGTTGAGGGGCAGTTTCCAGAACACTGTTCTATGGAGAGCTATCTGACAGGAGTTGTGTTTGTCTCTTCTTCACCTTCCTATCTCCTAACAGAGTCACCCATTGGCAAAAAACAACCACAAGCTAGATGGCAAAGGAGCTGGTTGATCCATTATAGGTTGCTTTATAAGGGTAGGGAAAAGTACAGACCGGATCCAAGAGTGAACTGAAATACATTCCTTCTTGGATATTTATACATGTGTGTGCACATGTGTAAGAAAGAAAATGTGAATAAGAAGGAATGTATTTCAGTTCAGTAAATAGGAAACTACTGTGAAATTAAAATTGCTCAGCAGTTGATCTTGTCTTACAACGATTTAGTGCTATTTAAGAATGGCTGCGTTCCTGTTAGAATTCAAATAGCAAGCCCTAATGTAAATGTGCATTAATACATACAAAAGGAGAAGCTCTCTTACCACTCCGAGTAATGATAGGACCAGCAGAGAGGACAGCATTTCCAGAAGTGCTCTGAGGGCTCCAAGTTGTCCTCCCCACATCTCTCCTTTTTCTGTGGCCACAAATCTGAGGTGTTAATGAAAACAAATGAAATTCTACACCGGCACAAAATTGTTTCTTTATGGCCATTTGGAAAGCAGATTCTTTTGGAAGAAATACCACATGTTTAATTTTATTCATTTCCTTCTGTGCATTTATTTAATTACTTTGCATATAACTGTTACTGTGTTTCTTATCCTAGCTTGGACTGCATTTCTTATTTCCTCCCACTGTAATTGTGCTTTGCCTCATTAATTCACATAGCTCAATGGCTCTCCGGAAAAAGAGCTGTGCTTATCAAATTTTCTACTCTTATTTCTCTTAAGCCTTTAATAAATCCTTTCCTGAAATGTTAGTCAGCACAAAGCCAAGGTAATATGAACTCTCTGTTTAACCCAATCTACATTGCTGATTAACACCAAAATAATCAATGAATTGAAAAGATAGCTTCCCATTTATGCATGAATTGAGAATAAATATGAACATATTAGAGCTATTTTCCATTTTACAATAGTATGCTTACATGTTTCTCAAGTTAATATTGACATAAACTCAGGAGGACCTCTCAGAAATATATTTTTTTGCTCACTAATAAATAGATCTATATTTTGGTAGGGACAGATACAGTTGGAGATTCCTAAATGGTACAAATGGTTAGCACTTGGATGCTAACCTAAAATTTAGTGGTTCAAACCCACCCAGTGGTTGCATGGAAGAAAGGCCAGATCTTCTGCTTCTATAAAGTTCTGCCAAGAAAACCCTGTAGAGCCCAATGGAGCAGTTCTACCTTGTAACACTACGAGTCAGAATCAACTCAATGGCAAAAAATTTCATTTTGGTTTTTGTAATCCAGGTCCACATCATAGCTTTTAACACAGAAAGACTCCAAAGGATTCTTAGATTGTCTAGCTTCAATTTACCTTCCATTGTTGTTGCTGTTGTTGTAAAGTGCTATCAAGTCATAGCAACCCTGTTTCCAAGGAGTGGCTGGTGAGCCTAAAACCCTCTCCAGAACTTCCTACCATTCCTTACTGTGTTGCAGCTTTACCAAAGGGCTGGAAGTTCTCTAATCACCCTGGTTTCTTTTTGGGTCTATGTCTTTGATATAGAGGAGTCTTGGTGTGGCGCTGTGGGTTAATGCGTTGTACTGTAAAGTCGGTTTGAACTGTAATGTCGGTGGTTCAAGCTTACCAGTCACTCCTCAAAAAACCTATACAGGATTGCTATGGGTCGAAACGGACTCAATGGCACTTAACAACAATGACAACATATCCCTTATACTCTTAAATTTTTCCCTTTGGGTTCATTTAACTTCAGTCAAACTTCAAGGCTATCTTTTCTATCTGTGCTCCCAAACTCTCCTCCTATTCCTCGTATAATGGATATATGATGTATCTGTCACTGCACCATAATTTTTTATCTTGTTTTCTTCCATGAACATCTTAAACTCCCAAAGTATATTAATTCATAATTCTCACATGCTCTGGCACTGTATCCTAATAAAATGCTTGGTATAAAGTGGACATACAATAGATGTTTACTGGATGAATGAGTAAATCCGATTTCATTGCTTGGTTTGATACATATCTACTTTGTAGATAGAAATTGTTAGCATGGTGGATTCATAGGATAAGCACTTGACTACAAACCACTTCAGGGGAAAAAGAGGAGGCTTTCTGATCCCACAAAGATTTAAAGCCTTGGAAACCCTTAACGGTCAGAAGCAATCAGAGGCACTTAGCAACAACAACAACAGTAGAAACTAATTGCTAACATCTGATAACCCAACAGACTATGTCAATATCACAATTTAAAATAAAGTTGCACAAACATACTGGCATTAGGAATGGGCAGTCATCGGCTCTGCAGAGTTTTGTAACACAGTGTAGGAAGACAGTGGACATTTTCTGATTCTTGTGTTTCACAAAACGGAACACCTCAAATGAAAATCGTCCTTGCTGGCTTCTGCCGTTTTCAATGACGGTGGTCTGTGGATCTTTGTCACAGCTACATTTAAGGGATGTGAAAACAAGACATCATTAGAAAGTACCAAACTGCTGAAATTGTACATTCATATTTGTAGTATTGGAATTCTGTCCTTGTGTGTGTGTGGTAGGATAAGCACTGGACTGCTAACCACAAAGTTGGCAGTTCAAACTCACCAGTTACTCTTTGGAAACTATATACAGGGTCGCTTAGTCAGAACCAACTCAATGAAACTTAATAACAACAATAAATATATAGTCAAAAGTAAAGACTTTACTCCCGTCTTTGCCCTTGTTCACATCATCTCACATAATCAATAATGCAATCCCTGCCAGAGGTTATTTATTGATTACTATATCCTTCTAGGGTATATGCAATATATGTAAAAGAAATATATACTATTATTGTGCCCCTCCTCCCCAAACAAATGAGAGCATACTATCTATTTTATTTTGTACCTTACCTTTTTAGAATTTAACAATGGATCTTAGAGCTCTTTCCATTTCAATATTTAGAGAAAGTGGTTATTCTTTTCCATACCTGCATAGTATTTCATTGTGCTGATGTTCCCCAATAACGTGCACTTGGATTATTTTGAGTCCTTTGTATTTTACAAACAATGCAATAATAAATAGCATTGTAGATAAATTATATTGACCTTATTCAGGGTAAACTGAAGAATGTATCTTTACGATCTAATAGATATTGCCACATTGTCTTTCTTAAGGGTTGTTCCATTTGGGGTGTACTTGATAATGTATGGGGGAAAAAATTTTGTTTACACATAGCTACACCAGCAAGGAGTCCTGGTGTGGCTCTGTAAGATAAGCACTGGACTGCTAACCAAAAAGTTAGTGGCTCAAACCCACCAGTCACTCCTCAGAAACCCTATACAGGGTCACTGTGAGTCAGAACCAACTTGATGGCACACAACAACAATGAAAACAACAAACACACCAGTAAAGCTCAAGCACTATTTTCCACTAAGTTTAATTGCTTTTATCAACACTTGAACATGGCTGGTGCAGGGTAAGAAGGACGAAAAGGCTAAACCACAGAAACACAGATACTTTTTGGCTTGTGCAGTGAAGGACAACATCAGCCCTGCCCAGGGGGATGCCACCTGAGACCAGGAAGAGAAAAGCTGTACTGAATATGCAACCCTTGACTCTAGGGTATCTGTATGCACTCGCGAGGTAGAACTAACCTCACTCTTCTGGGAACTTTTTATGCTATTATAAACATTGTGCTTTCCTGAAGATTTTGCTCTGCTGATCTTCATCTCTCAGCTCTCTTTGGTAGAACATAAGACTTGTTAGTCCTGTCTCTTTCTGACATTGAGCCAGGTCTAAAGTCCAGGTTATCCCAAACTGTGAACTGGACAGAACATATTTTGGAATTTCTATGTTATCTTTATACTCTGTTGTTGTTGTTAGCTGCCATCGAGTTGGTACCGACTCATAGTGACCTTATGCACAGCAGAATGAAACACTGCCTGATGCTGGGCCAACCTCACTATTGTTGCCATACTTGAGTCCATCGATGCTGCCACTTGGTCAATCCATCTTGTTGGGAGTCTTCCTCTTTTTCTCTGACCCTCCACCTTTCCAAACATGATATCCTTCTCCAGCGACTGGTCCCTCATGACAATATGTCTGAAGTATGAGAGACGAAGTTTGGCCATCTAAAGAGCACTCTAGCTGCACTACTTCCAACACAGATCTGTTGGTTCTTTTGGTAGCCCATGGCACTTTCAATATTCTCCTCCAACACCATAAACTCAAAGACATCAATTCTTCTATAGTCTTTCTTATTTACTGTCCAGATTTCACATGCATATGAGGTTATTAAAAATACCATGACTTGGGTCAGGCACACCTTAGTCTTCAAACTCTAGTTTCATTGAAAATTGAGTTTGGGAAATTTTTTTTTAGTTTTCCATTTTACTCTCTCTACTGGAGTCTTGGACTCCTGATATGGTCATGTGGGTTAATGTGCTGGACTGCAAAGTCAGTTTGAACAACAAGGTTGACAGTTCAAGCTCACCAGCCACTCCATGGAAACCCTATACAGGGTCACTATGGGCCAGAATAGACTTGGCAGACCTTAACAACAACAACAATAGTGGAATCCTTGTGTGGCACTGTAGGTTAAGCACTGAGTCATAAGGTTGGTTTGAACCACAAGGTTGGTGGTTCAAACCCACCAGGCACTCCTTGGAAACTATAATGGGTTGCTATGAGTTGGAAACAACTAGACAGCACTTAACAACAACAAGTTTTCAATAAGAACATTCAGAATTAAGATGCTGCCATATTCATTCCTTAAAACCTAATGATTATTTTTAGAATATTCATACATTTAAGAAATAAGAAAAAAATAACAAAACAAAATGATTCTTAATCAAGCACTGGACTTTTCTATATATCTATTTATAGTCTTTTATGTCAGTATTTTGTACAAATAAAGCCTATAGTACATACATTTGTGCTCACTGATTCTTTCATTCTATATCTTAATAAAAGGTTTCTTTTTTCATTTTATAAGCAACTTTATATAACTGTAATATCTGTGTGATCTCTTAACTTTGTATTCCATAATTCCCCTAGCCATTTTCTTTCTGCTGAATACTATTTTTAATATTGCTGATAGACTAGACCGACATAAGTATTATCAAATATTCTTCCAAATTTATAAATACATAATCAGAGAATATGAAATCTTTTGAAGATTCTGAAACTTCTTGACATTTTTTCCCCCAGAAATTCTGCCAAAATGAACACTTCTAGCAATAGGATGTGAGTGTCAATTTGACCACACCCGCTGAACATCATGTTGAACTTGACTAACCAGTGAAACATATTCCTTTGGTTTACCATCATATCACTACCATCTTTTGTCAATAAGCTGTAGTCCTAAGCCAAGCTCATTTTATAAGCACGATTAAAAGCCATTGCTTTACTCTCCAGTCTATTCTACTGTCAAATATAAAGGCTGAAAGAGAACTGGGTTGATTGAATGCTTTTATGATCAATGTCTCCTTTTCTCCAAATGTAGATTAGATTCACCCTATCTCTGTCTATTGGGGAAATTTGAAGAGATTGCCTCTGAGAGAAAAGGAACGGCTGCTTTACTGAAGGATTAACAAAAGCATTTTGGGGTCTAAATTAGTCAGATAATTTATTCTCCTCTTGGCATACAAGGAGGTGATCTAACCCAGATAAATAGCGAACTCCTACTACTGTTCTCTTATTGACACTAATATTTAAACCATGCTTTTCCTAAGACAGTGAATTATTCCTATATCTCCAAAACATGAATAAAACATCTTTAATGGGTCTAACTTGCTTGCAGTACTCATTCAGCAATAGCCTTATCAGCATTTTGGGTTGAAAACTGTTCTTGACTTTTATACTTCCAGATTTATAGATATGTCCTGGTATTTGTTTGTCTGATTTAGATTTTCCATTTCAATTCATTACAACTGCATCTTTGTTATCAATATGAGTCTTAGACACCTACCTAAGGAAGAGGTCATATCGTATATCATCATTTGGGTTCCCTGATGGAGTGGTGTAGCAATAATCCATTAAGACATTCCATCTGCAGAAGGAAGTAAGCAAAATCTACATCAAAATCTATGTCTGCATATTAATTCATAATCCATGGGAATAAATATTGACAAAACTCTTACAATATGAAGTACGCTGTTGTTGTTAAGTACCATCAGGTCGGTTCTGATTCGTAGAGACCCTGTACAGGGTTTCTCAGGAACAGCTGATGGGTTTGCCCAATCCAGTGCTTATCCTACAGCATGACACTAGGACTCCATGTGAAGTATAGTTGTTATTTGCAAAGGCTTTGTGTTTATTAGAACTTTTCCCTAACCTCAACAAAGAATTGGTATCCTCATAACAAGTGGAGTTCAGATTTTTGTACTAACAGTACTAAAATATTTATGTATAAAGCAACTGAATGATCAGCATTTGAAAGTAATAAAGCCCAAAAGTATACGATATAGATGCTTATGTTCACTGCAAACAATGGACCTTCATTTCTATAAGTTACTGTTTCTAATAGAACATAGAGAATAATATAATTCTAAATACAACAAAGTAGTCTGGGACATAATTTATACTGCAAGTTATGCTACAGCCAGAGAAGGGAATGTGGTAGTACAATCTAGATTCTGAGTTTAAGTAGTAGAAAATATATAGGCAAACACACAGCCTTCATCCATAAGGCCAGAGTGTGCCTAGATTTATATATGACTTGCCTAACTCTAAAAGGAGCCTTGGTGGCACTCTAGAATTAACAGTAGACTGTTAGTCATAAGGTGGGCATTTCAAACCTACCAGTCCTGGTGTGGTGCTGTGGGATAAAACACTGGACCACAAGATCGATTTGACCCACAAGGTCAGTGGTTCAAACTCACCAGCTGCTATACAAGGTTGTTGTAAGTCAAAAGTGACTCAACCACACGACAACAGCAACAAGTCTCTCCACAGGTTTCTGCTCTCATTTAGATTTATAGTCTTGGAGACCCTATACAGGGTCAATTTGAGTCAGAATCAACTTCACAGCCATTGGGGTTTTTTTGTTGTTTTGGATAAAGTAACTTTGGTTATTAGAAAAAAGGCTATGAAATCATAAAGAAGTATTTGCCAATAAAATGGAGGGGGAGGGTCCTGTATTTAAGAAAACAATTAAGGAATCATCAAGTAGGGTTGACCATAATGAAATGAATACAGTTAACCTCGGGGGAGAAAAGTGCACAGAACCTGCATTTGCTGATGGGTAACAACTTAAAATGAAGAGAAATAGCTGTAAACATCCATTGAAAATTGGAACATAGAATGTACGAAGTATGAATCTGGGGAAATTGGAAGTTGTCAAAAATGAAATGGAACACATAAACATAGATATCTCAGGCATTAGTGAGCTGAAATGGACTGGTATTGGCCATTTTGAATCTAA
>NW_006408638.1:8176959-8196295 GCF_000296735.1 Chrysochloris asiatica | reverse complement strand
ATCGGACATTGTTTCGTTCTGCTGTGCATGGGGTCGCTATGAGTTGGTTCTAACTCGATGGCACCTGACAACAACAACAACAACATATTTCCAAAATCAAAAATACCAAGAAAAAAGAAAAGGAACAAGTAAAATAGAATTAAATTTCTAGAGTATATGAATCTTTTCAGGATGCAAATTTAAAATAATGCAAAAAATGCGAAGTCATTTATAAACGTGTTATTTTAGGACCAGGCTGGATCTTCAGTTTTTTAATTCCCTTTCAGTTTTGACCAGTCTGAATTTTTAAAGTAAACAACAGATTTTGGTTGTTGCAGGGATATTTCATAGAACTGTTTTATATAATTTTGACCTAGATCCTTATGCAAAGACTTATTTTAACTTTTTTTTAAATATATATTGAAGAGTAACATGCATAAATAAAAGTGCACAAATCATAAAGTAGTACTCATAAAGAAATTAACTCTGTTTAGTCACCTCTCAGTTGAAGATATAGAACAGTCTAGCATTCAAATTCTTCTCACATCCCCTTCCAACCTTTCCTCCTTCTTTATTGGAAGAATTGTTTATTTTCCAGTTAATCACATAAAATGTGTGTCATCCTTTAATCTTTGCATTTTTTTTTCTTTTTCTGTTTATTAGCATGTCTAAAATGAGTGGTGATGACACATTGTTTTAATTGAATTCCAAAATAAATCAGCTAACTTTATGATACATGAGGCTTTAGAATAACCCAATTGTTTTAACAAACAAAATGTAAGCTTATAAAAATACCTGCCATCCAGATTGGTGGCTTGTACAGCTGCATAAACTTTGGTTTTCAAGGGGAGTCCTATGCTTGGAATAATTAGCTGCTCTCGGTAGGTTGAATCCTAATTATGAAAAACCAAAAAATGTATCATATATCACAGCAAAAGCACAATTACCACTTAAAACAACAATGTTATAAGAAAAAAAGAGAAGGTATATCATCATTTTAAAATGCCACATAAATCTACAGAATTAACAGTTAAAAAAAAAATGTAGTTAGCCTCTAGGTTCTTTGGTACTGCTCTGAAACATTATCTGTGTAACAAATTAATTTTCATGCATGAATCTTTTACTTTCCATAATAGTCAATGGGTAATACTAAATTTCAATACTCATTAGTTAGTTTATTTAAATGACTGTTCTATTTTTAATCATATTTAACAACATTCAACATTCAACATTCAAATGTAATACCATTTGTTTAAATTCCATTAATACTTAATATGCAGTTTATTTAAATTACATCTACTTCAGTTTATGTCATTTACTGTTGGAATTGTAGGTCACTATACATTTGATAGTACTCCTGGCATGACACTTTGGGATCAGCACTGAATTGCGAACCACAGGTCAGCAGTTCAAACCTACCAGCTGCTCCTTGGAAAACATACACAGGATTGCTATGAGTCAAAACCAACTCAAAAGCACTTAACACCACCAACAACATACATTTGAATGTTGTTGTTGGTGTTAAGTGCCATCGAGTCGGTTCCGACCCATGGCGACCCTGAACAGGGTTTCCGAGGCTGTAAATCTTTACGGGAACAGAAAGCCTCCTCTTTCTCCCGCGGAACTGCTGGTAGTTTCAAATTGCTGACCCTGAGGCTAACAGCCCGATTCGTATGTAACCACTACTTTAGAACAGCAGAAATCAAGAAGTGAATATTATAATTTGAGGATAAAGAAAACAGTGTCCAATTAAAATAAAATAAAAATCTAACTAACTTTAAGCACTCTTACGTCATTTACCTTAAGGGAAAATTGTTCCCACCAAACTTAGTAACTCTAAGGGTATTATTATTTTGCAACAAAGGGAAGGTTTGGATGTTCATTATGAAATCCCAAAGTCATCAAGGAAAGTTTAAAACATGGAACATACTCGGTTTAAGATGCTTCACTTCTGAGGAAATTGTATTTATGTGGAGCATTTCATTCCAAATAAAACCAGATAGATGAGAGATAATATGACATATTTGGAAACCATTACCTTTTAGTCTCTTGTTTCCCATAGTTCTATAAATTACAATAGTTTCTCTAGATTTTGATAGGTAATATGTTCTTTCTTCCATTTTTTACCAAAAACTTTACTATTTTAATAGTAGGTAGTATTTTTATTTATGTTCTTTTGCTCCCTTTTCCAATCTATCGAAATAATTCACACTTAATTAACTATATGGCTCTCCCATATTTGCATCAGTATTGCCCAGAAGAATGTTTACTTTTTTACAAGTATTATACTTCTCAATCACTTGATCTAGTTGTGTTTAGTCATAAATCATCAAATTTCTTTCTGAAATAGCATTTGATTTGTTCTGACTTTTTCCTTATTTTTCTTAGAACCACACGTGTTCTTAAAATTAATTCTACTTATTTAATAATTTTCTGCAACTTATGTAACAATCATAATTCTCATAACTTTCCTTCAGATTTGCTGTTTCTGTAGCCTCTCAAAGGATACTGATATTCTGATACAACTCAAATATTCAAAGATGTCTTACTATCCATTTATTCACAGGAAAAAAAGAAAAAAAAAAAATGCTCTATTTACATGACACCAAACTAAGTACACAGTTCAACTTGAACAATCTGCATATACAAGAGGTATTCAAAAGTTCATGAAAAAGATGGAATTAAAAAGATAAAAGTATAAATTGTATTTCTCAACATAAACTCCATCAAGTTCAGCTATTTAGTCTATCCCTAAAGAATTGAGGGTCCCGGGAATAGAACAATGCCAATGCAGTAGCACAGTGGGTATGAGACGGGCTGTTAGTCTCAAGGTCAGCAGTTTGAAACTACCATCTGTTCCATGGAAGAAAGATGAGGCTTTCTGCTATCATAAAGATTTACAGCCTTGGAAACCCTATACAAGGTCACTATGAGCACGTTATCAGCTCCACGGCACACTACTATCAACAATAACTGGAAAAAAATGGGCCCTTTACTATTTTTTTAAAGACCAAAAGCAAAAAGAAGTCCTCAGGAGCCAAATCAGGACTGTAAGGAAGATACCTAATGATTTCCCACAAAAACTCTTGAAATATTGCCAGTTTTTTGCTAAAGCTTTGGCTAACTTTCTCAAAACACTTTCATAGTAAGCAGACTCTATTGGTTTTGGGTCCTCCAAAAATTGCTTTAAATATGTCAAAACTCTGTTTCCATGACCTTTGTTCTTGACTGGTCTAATGCTGCTTTGATTAGACCATTGTTTTGATTGTGATTTGTACTCAGGATCATACTTGTAAGATTATGTTTCTTCTCCTGTTAAAATTCTTCCCCCAAATTCTTCAGGATCTTGATCCCTCCTGTTCAAAATTTCCATTGAAAGCTCTGCTCTTATCTGTTGTGTTTGATCTGGACACAACAGTTTGTGCATCTATCAACCACGAAATTTGCTCATTTCTTCAGTGGGAATTGTGTAAGCTGAAACAGATGAGATGTCCATGGTGTTGGCTATTGTTCATCATCAGTTCTCTTCCATTAAGGCACAGACAAGACTAATTGTTTCCATGCAACTGATATAATGGTCTGTTGCTGTGAGTTTCATCTTCAACATTGCCTCATCCCCTCTGAAAATGAGCTATGCTAATTCTTTAGGGACAATATCCTCACTAACTTTTTGTAAAGCATCAGTGATTTCACCACTCTTCCATCTAAGTTTGATCATAAATTTGATATATATGTTTTTTTACTTCAATTTTAACAGAATTCATTTTGCGCTGATAGAGATTCTTTCAAACTGATGTCTTATCCTTTTTAGTGCCTCAAACTAGCTCCTGTTCAGATATGTGATAATAAGTTGTTGTTGTTAAGTGGTGTTGAGTCAGTTCTGACTCATAGAGACCTTATATAGAGTTTCCAACGAGCTGCTGGTATGTTTGAACTATCAACCTAATAATAAGTTAGTATGCATTTATTTTGGTGTAAAGAAACTTTGAAATCCATGCATAGTTTTAAAATAATGATTATTTGTCATAAGATTTTAAAAGACCTTTTCATATGGAAATCATATATTCAAAAGTCATTGCATATTACCATTATAATTTCCTGAGTATACTTACTGATTCTCAGGACACTTAGACAATAATTACTGTGCTGTATCTACATTAGATTTATCTTTTCTTCTTTAAATTACTAACCAGAGACTAAAAATATGAGTATGTAGTGATTTGTAATATAACTTTCCATCATGTCTAAAGATTAAAAAACCTCTGTATGTGTGCTAGGAAGAAATGACCCTTAATTGTCATTGAATGATATTTCATTGTAGAGGCTTAAATAAATTACATTTGGGTATCTAATTGTTAATGTTAATAAATATATAAATATGGTGTTGGTCCATTTAAAATATATCATTTTTTTCTAAAGTAAATTACTAATTTATTAATGTCATCTAATTTGGTAAAACACTATGATGGTAATACCATGTTCAAGAGTTATTTTATGGATAAATGGTTGAATTTGGTTTTAAACTTGGTTTTTAATTTTAATTTAATTTTTAATTCAACCACTATTAATATTTGTATTGAAAATTGGTTGAAAATGACTTTTAACCAAAGTTACTTCACTTATAGTATATAAAAATATAGTTACAGTTTCACCACAGAATTGAATACTTAGGTTATAAGTTTAAAAGCTCTTTGAAGGTTTATGTACATTGGCAATAGGCTACAATATTGTTTCAAAGGATAAAGGAAAGACATTAACAACAACACTCGCTTCAAATCAAGACTTCTAAAGTATTATTTACTACTTTTCCAAATAAGAGTGCAGTTTAATTTCACAGAAAATAATGGCATCATTAAGTGTCATGTGTATATATTTTTAATGTTTTTAATTTCAGAAATTCTCTTCATTGTTTAAGACAATTATAACAAATAATATTGAATCCATGCTTGTCACCTCAAATCTACCTCAGAGAGTGTGTACATATAAATCAGCAAATAGAAACTTTCCAATTTAAAGTTATTTGTATAAATACTGTCCAAAACAATAATAAATAGCTACCATATCAGGAATTAATATTGGCACAGTTTTGCTGAGTATTGTAGAACCAAGTAACTTGGCAACTTCTTCTTGTAGAAGAAAATTTGGAAATGACAGAAAAGCAATCTTCATTCCAACACATTTTAATTTGTTGTTTAGAACTCTGTGGTGTCAGAATACAAACTTATAAACATGAATTTTTTCTAAATGCCTTTGGAAAGTGTTCTACTACAATATTTATAGCTCATTATATGCAAAGTATAAAGCACTGACTTTTAAATCAGTTGCATGAATTACAACTCAGTGCCATGATGACATGAATAATAATGCAAAAAATCAGATTCATAATTCACAAAAGTGTTGGTTGATAGATTGAAAAATTGATATTTAAATCAGGCATTTAAAATGTATGAATAAATTTTTTTAATCAACATGAAAATATCATTTGGGGGATTAATGTTTCAGTTATAAATAGAAATCCATGTATTTTTCATGTTTTGCTGCCACTGTCCATATTTACATGACAAAACTTTAGACAAGTCCATGTAGTCAATCCAAATTATTTCACATATGACTGAATTGTCATAAGTCAAAACCAATATTGAAGATATTAATATACTCCATCACCAAGCATGCATTTAGAGGAGGGTCATTTGGACTTCCTCTGTCTCGTTATTACAAAAATATTAATCCCAAAACATTGACTCTATGTCTACACACATACATACACAGTGAGAGAGAAAAGAGAAATATGATTGTACACAGGCACACTGAATAACTATACAGACACATGTATGATATACAAGTAAAATCATTTATCAACTTTTTAAAAAATAACAGAGGTTTATTATGCCATTACAGCTGTAGGATCACTATGAGTCAGACTAGACTCAACAGCACTGTGTTGGTTTGTTTGTTTTTAAATCACTAAGTATGAAAAAAAAGTCCTAGCCACTGGACCAATAAGCAGCATTCATATAAATGGAGAAAAGATTGAAATTGTCAAAGACTACATTTTGCTTGGATCAACCATCAACACTCATGGAAGCAGCAGCCAAGAAATCAAATACTGCATTAGGTAAACTGCTGCACAATAGCTCTTTAAAGTGTTCAAGCGCAAACATGTCAGTTTGAGAATTAAGGTTGCACCTGACCCAAGCCATAGTATTTTCAATAATCTCATATGCATACATAAGTTGGATAGTCAATAAGGAAGACTGTAGAAGAATTGATGTATTTGAATAATGGTGTTGGAGGAGAATACTGAAAATACTAAGACTGCCCAAAGAATAAACAGATCTGGATTAGAAGGAGTACAACAAGAGTGCTCCTTCGAAGCCAGGATGGTCAGATTTCTTCTCTCATACTTCAGACATATTATCAGGAGGGACCAGTCACTGGAGAAAGATATCATGTTTGGTAAAGTGGAGGGTCAGAGAAAAAGAGGAAGACCACAGTGACAGCAGCAATGGGTCAGGCATAGCAACGATTGTGAGTTTGGCACAGGACTGGGCAATATTTCATTCTGTTGTTCACATGGTCCCTATGACTCGGTATTGACTCAATGCCCTAACAACAACAGCTACGAGTATGAAAATGTCATAAAGAGGGATAAATGTTACCAAAGTATAACAAAGTTAATATAGCTTTCAGTAGATTTTTATATAAAAGCTACTTGCTCCTCCGAACAGTGAAAGAGAAAATAACATGTCTCAAACATCAACTTACATTATAAAGAAGCAGGTTTAAAGTGCTGACAAATGTGCCATTGTTCTCTCTCACAGAAATAGCAGCTGAGGACCTAAAATAGAATTAGAAAAAGGAAAGCACTGATGAGATTTTTTAATTAAAAGTTTAAGTTATAGCTGGCCAATAGATTAAAAGTACTAAAATTCTTGAATAAGCCTGACGTATTTACCTAGTTGAGTACTATTTAAACCACTGAACAGATAAATAATTTAAAAGAAAGAGGCACCAGGTAAAGAAAAGCTGGTCTTTAAGATCTTTTGATTTATCAGTCTATCATTTTGCTTTTCGTTTTGCATTACATATTTGAGACTTTTGACAGAAAAACCTGGAATTTGAATCTGTCCATTGTTTTCGTCAATCTCATTAGAATAGAAGTTCAATCTCATTAGAATAGAAGTTCTTTGTTGTGTTTTGTTCCATTCTAGAGCACTGCATAGTGTATGTTGCTGTTATGTGCCTTTGAGTTGGTTTTGACTTATAGAGACCCTATACAGGGTTTCCAAGGAGCTATTGGTGGGTCTGAACCATCAACCTTGCAGTTAGCAGTCCAATGCTTATTCTACAGTTCTTATTACATTGTGCAAATGCAACCATTCTCAACAAATTCTACTATCTTCAGTTATCTCTTAAGGATCAGAAATGATTCAAACAAAATTTGAGTAATATGCAATATTGTACAAAATATAAACTTACGAAGCAAGCTGGGTATTATTAACCAGGTATTCCAATGGATAACTACAACTAAATTTGTAAAGAAGTCCAGGTAGATAGCTGATGATGGTTGGTGGATCTGGAGTATCAATATATCCTGAAATGTTTCCTATTTGTACTGAAGAAGCATTTCCGTAAGTACTGACTCCAGGAACTGTAGATACCTGTTAGAATGATAGATCAGTTTAAATGATGTTTTAATTGTAATATGTAAGGATTTTGAATTTATGCACACATAATACTACTTATAAGCGATTATATGTTCATTTTGGAGTCCTGGTGAGGTACACCAAGATAATGCACTGGACTACAGGGTCAGTTTGAACTGCGAGGTCGATGGTTCAACTCACCAGCAGCTCCTTGGAAACCCTATACAGGGTAGCAATGGGTCAAAAGCAACTCAACAGCACTTAATAACAACAATAGCATATATGCATTGTAACTAAGTTAAATTTTATATCTATCAAAGGCACTTTGTTTATATTTCATAAATAAGAAAGAAGACTGAGTTCAAAGTGTTGCAAGAAGCAATTGAAGAATTCACCAAAGATAAAGTCCAAATTCTGTGACATGGTTTATAAAACCCATGTTATTCAGGGACTATTTCCCACTTTAAATGATCCCTGATGCTACAGTGGTAAAGTACTCAGTTGTTTACCAAAAGGTCAGTGATTGGAATGCATAAGCCCCTCTAGGAAATAAGACCTGACAATCTGCTTCAATAAAGATTGCAGTCTTGGAAAACATACGGGGCGGTTCTACTCTGTCCTCTAAGAATTGACTCAGAAGCACACAACAGCAATGACATTTTTCATTTTAGCTTCATTTCTCCAGGTTTTGCCACTGATTAATAATGCTTCAGTCCTAAGTCTACTAATAAACCAGGACACTCATTGCTCTGGGGTTTTTGAATACTCCTTCAGTCTCGCTTCTCTCCCACTGCACCATGACACATTCGACTCTTCCCTGGGATCTCATGTTTCTCAGAAGCCAGTCACAACACAAGAGCAGACTACTTGCATGGCAGTTCCCTCATCCACAATCAGAGCTCTTTATGAGCAGTGGTGCTGTTGTCTACTTCATCATTATATCTTCAGCATAGGAAAAAGACCAACATCCAGGGGACTCATAAATAATTTTTGAGTATATGAAGGAAGGTCACAAATTTTCTGAGCATCTATTTTCTCATGGAAATGCCAAATCTCTCCCAAAATAAATAGCTCATAGTTGGATTTTAAAGATACTGCCAGAAGTTACATGGAAATATTGTCCATATGTGCATTTTTCTCGGGAAATAACATTTGGCTCTCATTATTGTTGTTGTTTCATGCCATTAAGTCAGTTCCAACTCATAGTGACCATATGCACAACAGGACAACACACTGTCCGCTTTTCTGTGCTATCCTCACAGCTGTTGGTACATTTGAACCCATTTTTGCTGCCATTCTGACAATCCATCTCCTTAGAAGCTTTCCTCTGTTTTTCTGTTCTACCACTTTTCCAAGCATGGTGTCCTTCTCCAGGGAGTGGCTGTTCCTGATAACAGGTCCAAAGTATGAAAGAGAAAGTTTCACCCTTCTGGGTTCTAAGGAACATTCTAACTGTACTTCTTTTTAGTTTTATTTTTTTTAAGCTTTTTATGGTGAATTGAATGAAGGTTTACAGAACAGATCATTAGTTTTCACATTCAACAAATCATATACTTTGCTTCATTATATGGTTGCAATCCTCTCCATGCACCAACAGTTAACAGCATTTACCTCTTTTCACTCCACCCACTGCAATCCTCTCTGTGTCTAAAAATATGGAACATTTCATGAATTTGCATGTCATCCTTGTGCAGGGGCCATGCTAATCTTCTCTGTATCATTCCAGTTTTAGTATACGTGCTGCCGAAGTAAGAACCTGATGATACTTCTTGCAACACAGATGTGCTTGTTCTTCTGAGAAGTCCATTGTTCTTTTGATATTCTTTAATTTAGGTGCAATACATAGTGAAGGTTGTAGTTTTTTTTATCTTCATAAGTAAGTGTTTTAAGTTTTTCCCACTATCAGCAAGGAGCTCTGACAGCGTAGTGGTTACAAATCAGGGTGGTAACCTCAAGATCCGAAGTCTGAAACTACCAGCTATTCTGTGAAAGAAAAATGAGGTTTTCTGTTCCAATAAAGATTTATAGTTTCAGAAACCCTATACAGGGTGGCTATGAGTCAGAACCAACTCCCTGGACCATAACCACCGAACACCACCACTTTCAGCAAGAAAGACTATATGGGAGGTTGTTGGGTGTTCTTCCAATCCTGTAGCCACATTATTCTTGATATTATCCAGTGTATTGGATTATTTATTCAGCATAAAGATTGAATAAGTATGGTGAATGACTACAACCCTGGTGTACACCTTTCCTGATTTTATTCAGTATTCCCTTGTTCTGTTCTAAAACTGTCTCTTGGTCTATGTACAGGTTCCTGATGAGCACAATTAAGTGCTCTGTATACTCATTCTTCACAATATTATCCATAGTTTGCCATGATCCACAGAGTCAAAAGCCTTTGCATAGTCAATAAAGCACAAGTAAACATCTTTCTACTATTTTCTGCATTCAGCCAATATCCATCTTATGTAAGCAATCACTGCATATCCTCTTCTGAGTCCAGATTTAATTTCTGGCAGGGCCTTGTAGACGTACTATTGGAACCATTTTTTAATTATCTTCAGCAAAGTTTTACTTACATACAATGTTAATTATATTATTTGATGATATCCATATTCCATCGGGTCACCTCTGTCTGGAATGGGCATATACATGGCTCTCTTCCCAATGATTGATTAGGTAGCTATCTTCAAAATATCTTGACATAGATGAGGCCCTTCTGTGTATTTCTTCAATTCCTGGATCCTTGCTTTTCACCAAAAATTTCTTTGCAGCTTGAACTTCATCCTTCAGTACCATTGTTTCTTGATCATATGCTTCCTCTTAACATGGTTGATCACATCAACCTTTACTTTTGATATAGGGATTCTGTGTATTCCTGCCATCTTCTCTTGATGCTTTCTGTATCATTCCAAAAATTGCCCACAGAATCCTTCAATGTTACAAGTGAAGGCTTCATGTTATTCTTCAGTTTTTTCAGCTTGAGCAATTCTTAATGAAATTTTCCATTTTGGTTTCTCTAATCTCCCTAAAATTTAAAAATCATTGCCCAAAAAATATAGTTTCTTCCACCAGGTGAAATATAATAAGGTAGTCAATAAAACTATTTAATAGTCATTACTATGACTTCTGAACAAGGACAACCAAACAAGGACTGATTCATTTGAATTGAAGTGTTTGTGAAGAATATTGAATATAACATGGACTGCCGGAAGAATGAGCACATTTATCCTGAAAAAAGCACAGCCAAATTATTTCATTGTTGTTTTTAGGTGTCTTTGAGTCAATTCCAACTCATAGTGACTGTGTAGAGAGTTTCTGAAGAGCAGCTGATGAATTTGAACCATTGTTCTTGTGGTTCAAACCGACCTTTCAGTCCAGTGCATTATACCACAGCACCATACCAGGATACCTTAGAAGTAAGGAATTCAAGACTGCACCTTATATACTTTGAATATTTTATCAGGAAGGATCAGTCCCTGAAGAAGGATACCATGCTTGGCAAAGCAGAGGTTCAGCAACAAGAGGAAGAACTCAGCAAGATGTATTGACACAGTGGCTGCAACAATGGGTTTAAACATGCAATAATTGTGAAGATGGAGCAAGACCAGGAAGCATTTCGTTCTATTATACATAGGGTTACTCATAGATATAACTATAGGTGTAAATGTAGATATGGAGTCCTAGTGTGGACCTATAGGATAAGCATTAGATTGCTAACTGCAAAGTTAGTGATTGAAATCCACAAGGGACATTTCTGCGTACATTTATCTTTTACTTTTTTTAAAAAATCTATATAAGTCTGTTATAAAATTAGTATACAAGGAAGCTTCAAAGAGTTCATGTAAAATGGAATTAAAAGGTTTTGAAATGAAAGTTTTCAAGAACTTTTTAAACACTCTCCTTTATAGCTATATCTTTCTCTATATATGTTGTTTTGGTTGCATGCCATGAAGTCAATTCTGACCCTGTATAGGATTTTGAAGGACAGACTGACTGATCTTCATGTAGGCTCTCTCCAACAAAGAAACACAGACATTTAGTAATCAACTTGTCTCATCATCCTGAGACTCATTTCATAACCTTTCTGAACAAAATTTACACAGATGAATAAACATTTTTAATAAAAATACTCAACACTATACTGTTGTTAAGTGCCATAGAATTGTTTTCAACTCATATAAAACTTGTATAGGATTTCCAAGGAGCAGCTGGTGGGTTTGAACTACCAAACTTGCAGTTTCAATCTAATGTTTATCCTGCAGCGCCATACCAGGACTCCAAACAATAACTAGTGATAGCAAAAATCAGTTTCTCATACTTCTCTGGCCTAAATCATCACACTCATATCTCCTCATTAAGTTTATTATAATTTACCTTTAAGATTATATTTAAACAAGTCATATGAAAAATATTGCAATTTCATTGTAGTGCAATATTCTTGTTTGTCACCATAAATTCCAACTCACGGTGGCCTTTTATTCTACAGAGTTGAATTGTACTCCAAAGAGTTTTCAAAGCTCTGGTCTTTCAGAAGTAGACTGCCAGTAATAACATCAGGCTACTATGGATGAGTTTAGAACACTAACATGTCAATTAGCTGTCCAATGTTTAACCATTTGCACCACAAAGAGACTATTTAATGTAACAATTGCTGTTGTTGTTAAGTATCCTGTGGTCCAGTCAGTTATGACACATAGTGACCTTCTACAGGGAATGTACAGAGTATGAATCTGGGAAAACTGGAAGTTTTCAAAAGTGAAATGGAATGCATAAACATCAAATATCTTAAGCATTAGTCAGCTGAAACGGACTTGTATTGGCTATTTTGAATCTGACAACTACATGGTTTACTATGCCGGGAATGACAAATTGAAGAGGAATGGTGTTGCATTATTCATCAAAAAGAACATACACAATCAGTCATGAGGTACAACGCTGTCTGTGTTAGGATAATATCCATGTGCTTACAAGGAAGCCCAGTTAAAATCACTATTATTCACATTTATGCACCAACCACTAAAGCCAATGAGGATGAAATAGAAGAATTGTACCAACTTCTTCAATCTGAAATTGATCAAACATGAAATCAAGGTGTATTGATCATTACTGGTGATTGGAATGCAAAGGTTGGGAACAAAGAAGAAGGATCAGTAGCTGGAAAATATGGCTTTGGTGATAGAAATGATGCTAGAGAATGCATGATATAATTCTGCAAAACCAATGATTTGTTCATTTCAAACACCTTCATTAGACAGCATAAGAGACGACTATACACATGGACCTCACCAGATGGAATGCATAGAAATCAAATTGACTACATCTGTGGAAAGAGATGATGGAAAAGCTCCATATCATCAGTCAAAACAAGGCCAGGGGCAGACTGTGGAACAGACCATCAATTACTCATATGCAAATTCAAACTGAAGCTGAAGAAAATGAAAACAAGTCCACGAAAGCCAAAATTATTGTTGTTGTTGTCAGATGCCATCAAGTTGGAACTGACTCATAGCGACCCCATGCACAGCAGAACGAAACAATGTCCAATCCTGGGCCAACCCCACCACCACTTCGACACTTGATGCCATCAATGATGCCACCTAGCCAATCCATCTCGTTGGGGGTCTTCCTCTTTTTCTCTGACACTCCATCTTACCTAGCATGACATCCTTTTCCAGCAACTGTTCCCTCCTGACAATATGTCCAATATATGAAAGAGGAAAACTTAGCCATCCTGGCCTCCAAGGAGCACTCTGTTTGCACGTCTTCCAAAACAGATCTATTGGTTCTTTTAGCAGCATACAGAGTAAATAATTATGATGAAAGAACAGCATTCATATTGTACAGATTTGTTTGTTCTTCTGGCAGATCATAGTACTTTTAATATTCTCCAACACCATAACTCAAATACATTGATTCTTCTAAGGGCTTCCTTACTCATTGTCCAACTTTCACATGGATATGAGGCTACTGAAAACACTATGGCCTGGGTCAAGTGCTCCTTAGTTCTCAAACTGACATCTTTACTTAATACAAATTATCTTTGATTTCTTAACTGCTGCTTCCACGAGTGTTGTTGGTGGATCCAAGAAAATGACGTCTTTGACAACATCCGTTTTTGCTCCTTATCATGATATTATTTATTCATCAGTGGTGAGCATTTTTGTTTTCTTTACATTGAAGTCCAACCCATACTGAAAGTTGAGGTCTTTGATCTTCATTAGTAAGTATTTTAAGTCCTCTTCACTTTCAGCAACCAAGATTGTATCATATGCATACCAAAGATTGCTAATGATTGCTAATTGCTAAGATTGCTAATCCAATCCTGATACCATGTTCTTCTTCATATAATCCAGCTCTCAGATTATTTGCTCAGCATACAGGTTAAATAAATATGGTGAAATAACACAACATTGGCGCACACCTTACCTAGTGTCCCCTTGCTCTGTTTGAATGATTGCCTTTTGGTCTATATACAGGTTGTTCATGAGCACAATTAAATTTTCTGGAATATTCATTCTTCAAATGCTATCTATAGCATGTCATGATCCACACAGTCAAATGTCTTTGTAGAGTTAATAAAACCCAAGTAAACATCTTCCTAGTATTCTCTGCTTTCAGTCAAGATTCTTCCAACATCATATCAGCAACCTCTGGCAGTTCCCTGTCAATATACATTACAGTTATTTATTTATTTATTTATTTTTAGCAAAATTATACTTGTACATGACATTAATGATATTGTCTGATTCCATTGGGTTACCTATGTTTGGAACAGCTACAAATATGGATCTTTTTCAATTAATTGGCCAAGAAGCTGTCTTCCAAATATTGTGGCACAGATGACTGAGTGATTCCAGTGCTGCATTAGTTTATTGAAACATTAAAATTTGTATTCCACTATTTCCTGGAGCATTGTTCTTTGACAATATCCTCAGTGCACCTTGCACTTTTTCCTTCAGTACTATTGACCTTGATTATACACTACCTCTTGAAATAGTTTAACAGTGACTATTTCTGTTTAACTGTATATTCCTTCCAACTTCTTTTGATGCTTTCAGCATCATTAAATATTTTGCCTATCATTGAAATATCCTTAGATATTTCGAGTCAAGGCTTGAAATTTTTCCTCAGTTCTTTCAGCTTGAGAAATGCTGAGCATGTTCTTCCCTTTTGGTCTTCTAACTCTAGGTCTCTGCAAGACTTTGTCTTCTGAAGTTGCTCTTTGAAATTTTCTATTCAGCTCTTTTACCTTCTCACGTCTTCCATTGCTTTAGCGTCTCTACACTGGAGAGAAAGTTTCTGACATACATTTTGGTATTTTCCTTCATTCTTTTCTTTTTAATAATCGTTTGCTTTCTTCCTGTGAGATATTGCTGATGTCATTCCACAATTCTTCTGGTCTTTGGTCAATAGTATCTAGTGAACAAAATCTGTTCGTGATATGGTCTTTAAATTCAAGGTAATATTTTGGCTTTTGTGGACTTGTTTTAATTTTCTTCAACTTCAGTGTGAACTTGCATTATGAGTAATTGATGATCTCCACAGTCTTCCCATAGCCTTGTTTTGGCCAGTGATATGGAGGTTTTATATGGTCTCTTTTCACAGATACAGTCAATTTTATTTCTGTGTATTCCATCTGGTGAAGTCCATGTGTATAGTCGTCCTTTATGTTGTTTATAAAGCAAAAGTCATTAGTCTTGCAAAATTCAATCATGTGATTGATCTCTATCATTGTTTTCATCACCAAGGCCATATTTTCCAACTATTGATACTTTATCTTTGTTTAAAACCTTTGAATTCCAATTACCAGGAATTACCAATACATCTTGATTGCATGTTTGATCAATTTCAGACTGAAGAAGTTGGTTTGTTGAAATTAGGTGTCATTGAGTCATTATCGACTCATAGTGACCCTATGTACAACAGAACAAAACACTGCCTAGTCCTGGGCCAACCTCACAATTGTTGCCACACTTGAGCCCATTGATGCTGCCACTTTGACAATCCATCTTTCTGGGGGTCCTCTTCTTTTTCTCTGACCCTCCAACTTATCAAACATAATATCCTTCTCCAGTGACTGGTTCCTCCTGACAATATGTCCAAAGTATGAGAGACGAACTTTGGCCAGCCTGATCTCCAAGGAACACTCTGGCTGCACTTCTACCAACACAGATTTGTTGGTTCTTTTGGCATCCAATGACTCTTTCAGTATTCTCCTCCAACACCATAAATAAAACGCATCAATTCTTCTATGGTCTTTCTTATTCAGTGTCTAGCTTCCACATGAATATGAGATTATTGAAAATATCATAGCTTAAGTCAGGTGCACCTTAGTCCTCAAGCTGACATCTTTGCTCTTCAACACTATAAAAAAGATCTTGTGCAGCATATTTGCCTAAGCAATACATCATCTGATTTCTTGACTGATGCTTCCATGAGTGTTGATAGTTGATCCAAAAAGAATGAAGTCCTTGACAACTTCAATCTTTTCTCCATTGATAAGAATGTTATTTATTGGTCCAGTGGTGAGGATTTTTGTTTTCTTTACATTGCTATCCATACTGAAGGCTGTGGTGTTTGATCTTCATCAGTAAATACTTTAAGTCCTCTTCACTTTTAGCAAGCAAGGTTGCATCATCATCAGTTGGTAGAATTCTTCAATTTCATCATTACTTGTCTTAGTGATTGGTGTATAAATTTAAATAGTGATATTAACTGATCTTCCTTGTAGGCAAATAATTCTAGAAGCTGTAGTATATGAAGAAAATGTTAATAGAATGTAACAAGACTCATTAGGCATATGAACATTATTTGATCACAGACGACATTATACTTCAAGATAATTTTTGAAATGGTCTTTTTGATGATAAATGTGACACCACTCTTCAATTTGTCATTCCCAGCATGTAATTGTTAGATTCAAAATTGCCAATTCCCATCAATTTCACATTATATTTTCTAGTATGTCAATCTACATACATTCCATTTAATTTTGACAAATTCCAATTTTCCTAGATTCATCCTTCACACTAATTTCATGCTAATGGATGTTTATAGCAGTTTTTGTTCATTCTGAGCTGTCCCTATCAGCAAATGAACGTTCTGAAATATGTATTCCATTTAATTCATCATGGTTAACTCTTCTTTGAGGAGGCAACTCTTCCCCAGTCATAATTTGAGTGTCTTTCAACATGAGTGCCTCATCTTCTGGCGTTATAACTGACAATATTCTGCTATTATTCATCATGTTTCTATATTGAATATTTTGGTGCTGACAATTACCCACTGCTATCCATAAGGTTTTAAGTAGTTAAACATTCAGAAATAGTCTGGATCACCTTCCTTGTCTGTCTTAGTCTGGAAGCTCAGCTGAAACCTGTCCAACCTGGGTGATCCTGCTGGTATTTAAAACACCATTGCATAACTTCCAGCATCACAACAACACACTATCACATTTCAACAAACTGAACAGACAAACAGCTGATCTGCTAGGTCATTTAATTATAAGGCAGAGAAGTCAGCTAAGAAGGTTATGGTGACTGTTTTTGGTATTCCAAAGTTCTCATCTTGATATATCCTCAAAGGACCCAAGATTGTCATGGGGGCTTAATGTGAAGTTTTAAGAAAATTGAAAACTGTGGGTGTGAAAAAGGACACTGATAAATATTTTTTTCCATCATGACAACAAACTTGCTCATTCTTGAAAGGTAATAATTTCTGTCCTCTAAGAATTTTGTTGGGAAAATTTACCCCATTCACTTTACAGCCTTGATCTTGCTTCTTCAGACTTCTTTTTGTTCTCAGAACTCAAAGAACATTGAAAAGAAACATTTGAATCTATCCTTGTTTATTACTATAGCATAATGCACTGGACAAAAGGTCAGTTTGAACTACAAGGTTTGTGGTTCAAACTCACCGGCTCCCCATCAGAAACCCTATACAAGGTCATTATGAGTTTGAATCGACTTGACAGCACTTAACAACAACAAGCTGCCAAAGCTAACATTGTGACATGATGTAAATCAAAGAGCATAGAATGCTTTGGAAAGCAAAAGACAGATGGAAACACTTTCCTCAGAAATAAATAGAATAGACCAAGGATATATCAAGAAACAATAGTTAACGAGATATTTTTGCTTAATAAAAATTTGTATGATTTCGTAGCACTACTTTTAGCCTTACAGTCATATTATAATGAAATGTGAAATGATAAGGAGTTAGAAAGCCAAAAAGGAGAACATGCTCAGCATTTCCCAAACTGAGAAAAAAATGCATTTCTCAATACTGAAGGATTTTTTAAGGAAAATATTGAGCAACACAGGGGGGGAAAAAAAATGAAGATGCAAGGAATACAAAGAATCACTGTACCAAAAATAATTGATAGATGTGGAGTTATTTCAGAATGTACCATATGATCAAAAATCAATGATATTGCAGGAAAAAGCCTAATCTCTACTGGGAACATTGGCCAAAAACAAAGTTCCAGGAATTGAGATGTTTTAATGGAAGGATGTAATCCTGGAAGCACTCACTTGTCTATGCCAAGAATTTTGAAGACAGATAACTGGTTAGCAGTTGGAAGAGATCTATGTTTTTACAAGTTGCATAAGAAAGGTGATTCACCAGAATGTGGAAACTATAGAACAGTATCATTAATATCACACTCAAGTAAAATTTTGCTGAAGACAATTAAAAAATGGTGCAACAGAACATTGGCAGGGAAAATCCAGAAATTCAAGACATATTCAGAAGATAACATGGAACGAGGAATTAACATTGCTGATGTTAAAAGAATAGATTGCCAAAAAGTTGTTCAAATATGTTTTATTAACTATACAATTCAACTGTGTGGATCATAACAAATTATGGATAACATTGAGAAGAACCGGAATTCCAAAGCACTTATTATGTTCATAGATAAAAAGGCTATTATTGGAACAGAATAAGGGGATAGTTCATGGTTTAAAATCAGGAAAGGTACACACCAGGGTTGTATTATTTCACCATACTTACTTAATTTGTATGCTGAGCAAATAATTCAAGAAGCTATACTATATAAAGAACATGTCATTAAGACATAAGGAAACTAATTAAAAGCATGTGATTTACATATGACACAACTTTACTTACTGAAAGTGAATAGAACTTGAAGCATGTACTAATGAAGATCAAATCTACAGGCTTCAATATAGATTACACCTCAACAGAAAGAAAGCAAAAACCCTCATAATGGGACAAATAAGCAACATCATGATAAATGAAGTAAATGTTAACATTATCAAGCATTTCATTTTACTGAGATCCATAATCAATGTCCATAAAAGCAGTAGTTAAGAAATTAAATGACATATTGCATGGGGAAAATCTGCTACAAAAACTCCTCTATAAATTATTAAAAAACAAAGATATCACTTTGAAGACTAAGGTGAAACTCATTCAAGTTATAGAATTTTCAGTCACCTCATGTGCATGTGATAGCTGAACAATGAATAAGAGTCCAAAGAAGAAATGATACATTTGAATTTTGTTGTTGGCAAGGAATGTTGACTATGCCTTGTACTTCAAGAGGAAGAAACAAATATTGGAAGAAATACAACAATGATGCTCCAAAAAAACAAGGATGGTGAGACTTGATCTAAAGTACTTTAGCCATGTTATCAGGAAGGACCAATCCCTGGAGAAAGATACAATGTGTGGGAAAATAG
>NW_006408638.1:8164481-8171783 GCF_000296735.1 Chrysochloris asiatica | reverse complement strand
GAACTTTTTAAAGTGTTGAAGAGCAAAGATGTCATTTTGAGGACTAAGATGCACCTAACCCAAGCCATGGTATTTTCAATAACCTCATGGATGCAAAAGCTGGACAGTGAATAAGACAGTGAATAAGGAAGATCATAGAAGAATTGATGCTTTTGAGTTCTGGTGTAGCAGCCAAAAGAACTAATAAATCCGTTTTGGAAGAAGTGCAGCCAGATGCTCCTTAGAGGCCAAGATGGCCAAACTTCGTCCCTCATACTTCGGACATATTGTCAGGAGGGACCAGTCACTGGAGAAGGATATCATGTTTGGTAGGGTGGAGGGTCAGAGAAAAGGTGGAAGATCTGCCAAAGAGATTGATTGGCCAAGTGGCAGCATCGATGGACTCAAACCTGGCAACAGTAGTGAGGTTTCGTTCTGTTGTGCATAAAGTTGCTATGGGTCGGTACTGACTTGATGGCAACTAACAACAAGAGCAACAATAAACATTTTGAAATTCAAAAAAAGTCCCACACAATTAAGAATTTCATGCTAGCAATGTTGACAGCCATCTTCTACAAAGCACTGGTTTGGCACTATAGGATAAGCATGGTACTGCTAACTTCAAGGTCAATGGTTCAAACCCACCAGCTTCTCCTTGGAAAACCCATGTAGGGTCACTATGAATCATAACTGACTCAACAACACTTAACAACACCAACAAATATTCACCATTCAATGGTAAACATCTAACCAACTTCATATTCCCCATCCTTTCAACTTTCTTTCTGAATGAGATCACTGAAAAGCAATAGGCCAAGTGGTTCCCTGCCAAGTTTACTATAACATAACCTTTTTTTATGAATAGATACTTCCATAAAAGGACTAGGAACATGGCTAATGACAAACTGTAGAGAAATAACCACCAATGTCATATACACAAAATAATGTTGCTTAGTGCCATGAGTTGGACTGTTAATATCAGGTTCAACAGTTCAAAACTACCAGTGGTTCTGTGGGAGAATTATGAGGCTTTCTGCTCCAGTAAATTTTCAGCCTTATAAACCCTATATAGGTTTGCCATGAGTTGTAAACGACTCCATGGCACATAACCACCACCACTATCACTACAAGTGTACCTTAGCCAATCAATTACCAAGTATCAGGCTCCTCAACCTCCCAGCTATTATAATCATTCATTGCTGTTAAGTGCCATAGAGTTGGTTCTGATTCTTAATGACATTGTATAAGGTTTCCAAGGAGCAGCTGGTGACTTTGAAGCAGTGGCCTACCATTATTGGAATATAAAATTGTATGTTCAAGAGTGGAAGCCTGAAACTGACAAAGGAAAATAATTTGCTTAGTTTTATTAGAATTTTTTTCCTCAAAAGCTAGAATCAGCTTCTAATTATTTCATGAAATAGATAGCTGTTTTTAGTTATGACCCCAGATTTACCACACAATTTCACACAAATCTTACCACTAAATTGTTTCCACAGCCCTCCAAGGTGCTGAGATTGATGATGAAAATGACCACTGCAGGAAAAGTGTTGTTATTTATGAAGCCCCTGCAGTGGGAATCCCCATGCCTTCCATTCAATGCCAGGTCTGTTTCCGAATAACCAGAGAAAAGTACAGTACAAAAATTAATCTTCATTGTAATGGTCTGCACTCCACAGTACACACTGATGTCTCTTTCAGCTGAAAGAAAAATACATGAAAAACAATGTAAGTCATGAAAGCACAGTAGAGGGTACTGTGATTTTATTTAGAATGATTTTAACATCCCTTAATTATTCAGCTCCTTTGTGTCATAACTCATTTCTAACCTGACCATACCATAATCCAATATGCAGGTTATGAAGAAAAGTACTCATGAGAAACAATCTTTAACTTAGTTACTTTGGAAGAGATTTTGATTACAAAGATAACAATTCATTTCTATTTCCTGTGTCAGATGTACTTCTGCTGTTATTCCAACTCATAGCGACCCTATATAGGGTTTTCAAGGAGTGACTGGTGACTGCAGTTCAAACTGACCTTGCAGTCTAGCACATTAACTCACAGCACCACATCAGGACTCCTGGTGTAGAGTAGCTATACATTATATGGCAGCCAATTGTGAAATGATTTGAAAATTCAGTGTGAAAAATCTGGTTACTGAGGATATTCAGAACTAGAGTTATACTAGTCACCTTTCTAGTGTAGTAAAGTGTACTAAAAACATGCATTTTTCCCAAGTGTAAGGAAGAAGTCTTTCAAATCCATCTTACACCAAATTGTTAAACACTTTGGTACTTAGGTAACCCATCTTCTCCAGGATGCATAAACAATAGTCACCTAACAGGATTTAATTTTATTTTGGCTTTATTAAATCATACTAGAAAGAAAGAGAATAAAACATAGTGTGCTGATATTATAAATAAAAATGCATAGCCTACTCTAAGAAAATGTTACCAATAACAATGTCTCAGTAAAAGGGAAGAATTATACATGAAAATGTAAAACAGAATTAGCATAGTTCTCAATGGTTTCATAAGTTATCAGTGATTGAAATTGATAACAACAACATCTTTTCATATCTTTATTTAATTATTTTTCTACATATAATAAAGAAAACATAGAAAATTGAGAATTTAGCTGTTAGGTAATTCCCCAGTGGTAAAAGCTTTTAATTTATTGGTTCTAAAAAATCTTCCCACCTTATCAATCTGTTTTACTAATTAGATGAGGAATCTGGAATCTGAAATCAGCATCAGGTTTTCAAAATGTGGAAACAAACAAAATTAATTAGATTATTTGAAAAAGTGTCCTTGACTGTTGCAAAAAACAAAAGTAAATAAGATATGTTTTTGGTTAAAGATATTAACCTAGCAACGGACAATTTTGGTGGACAGCAGCAGAGACAGCCAGGTAGGAAAGCCTCCATGGGGGAGGGATTGAAAACTCAGAAAAGCTGTACTCATGGAACAATACCAGAGCTCTGGATCTAGCATAAGGTACAGGGTGTCAGTTCCCTGCATGGGTGCAAATGGAAAAATCACTAAATAAAGGAAAATAATGTGAGTTAGGAGTCACCTGAGACAGGACACCCTCTGCAGCCACGCCGCCCTGGTGGAGTTCAGAGGGCAGGGCCACAGCCAGACCAGCATAGGGAACCTGGGCTAAAAGCAGTGCAGTTACATTTGCAAAAGGAGGTATGGGGATTCTGTCTTCTTTGCCCAGCCAGGCACCTTCTTTTCCAGCCAGGATGCCTTCAGATGTGGGGGGGTGTACCCCGAAAAAAACTCCAATGCTTATTCCATAGTTTTCCCATGGCACAGAGAGAAGGCGCTAGGTGGCTGCTTATGACATCAGCCTAGGGATCGCAGCCCTAAAATAAACAGCACTACCAAGAAATTAATATGATGGCAGCAATTAATTCATACCTATCAATAATTACATTGAATGTCAATGGATTGAATGCACCAGTGAAGAGACAGAGAGTGGAAGATTGGCTAAGAAAATATGACCCTTCAATATGCTGCCTGCAAGGGACACAACTTACATACATGACAAAAACAGACTAAAAGTTAAAGGATGTAAAATATATATATACCAAGCTACTGCAACAATAAACAAGCAGGAGTGGCAATTCTAATCTCTGAAAAAATAAACTTTAAGACAAAAACCAGCATAACAGTTAAAGAAGGACACTATCTCAAGATCAAAAGGTCAATTGAGCAAGATGACATAACCATAATAAATATCTACACTCCCAATGAAAAAGCACCAAGATATATGAAGCAAACCTTACTGGAATTGAAGAAAGAAATAGCTAAAGCTATAATTATAGTGGGAGATTTTAATATGTCACTTTTGAAAAGATACAGAACAACCAGAAAGAAACTCAACAAAGTTACAGAGGAATTAAACAGTGCAATCAACCAACTTGACCTCATAGACGTGTACAGAGAATTCAACCAACAACAGCACAATATGCTTTCTTCTCCAATGCATACGGAACATTCTCCAGAATTGACCATGTGTTAGGTCATAAAGAAAGCCTCCATAAATTTACAAACATCAAAACTCTACAGAGCATCTTTTCAGACCACAATGCTATAAAATTAGAAATCAACAACAAGAAGACTACATCAAATACATGGAAACTGAACAACACCCTGATGAAAAGTGACTGGGTAAAAGAAGAAATTAAACATGAATTCATAAAGTTCCTAGAAACAAACGAGAATAAAAACACAACATACCAAAATCTTTGGGACACAGCGAAAGCAATGCTGAGAGGACAATTCATTGCGATAAATGCACACATCCAAAAAGAAGAAAAAACAAAAATTAACACAGCATCTCCAACAATTAGAAAACTGGCCAACAGAGGGAACTTACGGTCACCAAAAGAAAAGAAATAATAAAGATAAGAGCAAAAATAAATGAGAGGGAAATGGAAAAACATAGAAAACATCAACAGGACAAGAAGCTGGTTCTTTGAAAGGATTAATAAAATTGAAAAACCATTGGCAAACCTAACAAAAGAAAAGAGGGAAAAGACACAAATAACTTGCATTAGAAACCACACGGGCGATGTCACAACAGAACAGAATGAAATCAAAAGTATAATAACAGAATACTATGAAGAGTTGTACTCCAACAAATTCGAAAACTTAGAAGAGATGGATGCATTATTAGAAAAACACGACCTACCAAAACTTACACAGAGTGAAGTAGAAAACTTGAGCAGACCCATAACAAAAGAAGAAATTGATCAGGTCATCAAAAAATTCTCAACCAAAAGAAGTCTAGGCCCAGATGGCTTCATTGGCTAGTTCTACCAAACCTTCAGGGAAGAGCTGTCATCAAATTCTACTCAAATTATTCCAGAATATTGAAGAGGATGGAAAACTTCCTAATACTTTTTATGAAGCAAGCATAACCCTCACACCAAAACCAGGGAAGAACATCACAAAGAAATAAAACTACAGACCAATATTCCTCATGAATATAGATGTGAAAATTCTCAGTAAAATCCTAGCCAACAGAATCTAGCACCACATCAAAAAAATAACACATCATGACTAAGTGGGTTTCATAAAAGGGATGCAAGGATGGTTCAACATCAGAAAAACAATCAATATAATCCACCACATAAATAAGAAAAGGGAAAAGAATCACATGATCATATCGATTGGGGCAGAAAACACATTTGACAAAATTCAACATCCATTCCTGATAAAAACACTCAACAAAGTAGGAATTGAAGGGAAATTCCCCAACATAATGAAGAGCATATATACAAAACCAAGAGCCTACATCACTCTCACTAGAGAGAAACTGAAAGCCTTCCCTCTGTGAACAGGAACCAGACAAGGATGCCCTTTGTCACCACTCCTTTTCAATATTGTTTTGGAAGTATTAACCAGAGCTATTCGGCAAGATAGGGAAATTAAAGGCATCCAAATTGGCAAAGAGGAAATAAAACTTTCTCTATTTGCAGACAATATGATCCTATACAAAGAAAACCCCAAAGACCCAATAAAAAAGCTATTAGACATCATTGGAAGAGTCAGCATAGTGGCAGGGTATAAGATCAACATACAAAAATTTCTTGGATTCCTCTATAGTAACAATGACAGTGCTGAAAAGGACTGTAGGAAAGCAATATCATTTACAATAGCCTCCCAAAGGATGGAATATTTAGGAATAAATGTAACCAGAGAAACAAAGCACCTATACAAAGAGAATTACAAAACACTACTAAGTGAAACCAAAAGAGACTTACAAAAGTGGAAGAACATTCCATGTTCTTGGATAGGAAGACTCAACATCATGAAAATGTGAGTACTGACCAAAGCAATTTACACATATAATGCAATCCCAATCCAGATTCCAGTGACATTCTTCAAAGAGACGGAAAAGACAATTACAAACTTTATATGGAAGGAAAGAGATTCAGGATAAGCAAAGCACTACTCAAGAAGAAGAACAAGGTTGTACCTCTCACTCCCCAATTTCAAAATCTACAGTGGTCAAAACAGCCTGGTACTGGTACAATGAAAGATACATTGACCAATGGAACAGAATCAAGAATCCAGAAATGAACCCATCTACATACAACTAACTGTTTTTGACAAAGTGCTTAGGTATGTTACATGGGGAGGAGATAGTTTCTTTAATAGATGGTGCTGGCAGAACAGGAAAGAAATATGCAAAAGTTTGAAACAAGACCTTTACCTCACGATGTATACAAAACCCAAATCAGCATGGAATAAAGACCTAAATGTGAATCCCCAAATTATGAAACTCCTCAAGGAAAAATCAGGGACAAATGTGAAGGCTCTTATTCAGGGAAAACACAGACTACCAAACATTTTGAAAAGTACACAAACAAAAGTAGACAAAATAGATGAGTGGGACAAACTAAAAAAATTAAATTTATGTGCATCAAAAGACTTCACAAAAAGAGTAAAACGGGAACCCACAGAATGGGCAAACATCTTTTGCAACGACACATCAGATGAGGGACTCATTTCTAAAATATATAGGAAACTACAACACCTCTACAAGAAAAAGACAAGTAACCCAATTAAGAAATGGGCACAGGTGATGAACAGACACTTCACCAAGGAAGATCTTGATCTGGGCAGCCAACAAACATATGAAGAAATGTTCACAATCACTAGCCATTAGAGAGATGCAAATCAAAATAACAATGAGATATCATCTTACACCAGCAATAACAGCAAAGATCAAACAAGTAGAGGACAATAAATGCTGGTGAGGATGCGGTGAGACTGAGACCCTCCTTCATTGTTGATGGGATTGCAAAATGGTCCAACCACTCTAGAAAGCAATATGGCGCTTCCTCAGAAGGTTGGAAATAAAAATACCTTATGGTCTAGCAATTCCTCTATTTGGTATTTACCCACAAGAAAAATAAGCCATAACACAAGTGGATACATGCACACCAATGTTCATAGCAGCACTATTTACAATAGCAAAAAGATGGAGACAGCTTAAGTGTCCATCAATTGAAGAATGGATAAACAAACTGTGGTACATTCATACAATGGAACACTATGCTACCTTGAAGAACAACAAGGAAGCTGCAAGCCACCGTATAACATGAATGGACCTTAAGGACATTATGCTGAGTGAAATTGTTGTTGTTGTTGTCAGGTGCCATCAAGTAGGAACCGACTCATAGCGACCCCATGCACAGCAGAACGAAACAATGTTCGATCCTGGGCCACCCTCACTACCGCTGCCACACTTGAGTCCATCAATGATGCCACCTGGTTGATCCATGTCGTTGGGGGTCTTCCTCTT